>NC_045030.1:125561713-125597703 GCF_008632895.1 Mastomys coucha
AAATACTAGTAGTGATGTATTATTTTGAAATATACAGTTAATATGTTTGGAGTTATTTAAAATTCATAATTGAGAAAAACACGTATTTTCAGTATTCTGTAGACAAGCATCTACATAACACTGTTAAATTGATTGTAGTTTTATATTAAACAACTTTTATAATACTCATTTTTATTGTTATAATATTTTATAAATTTTAAGGAATATGACAAAAAAAGATATTGTAGGTATTGGAGAGGGGGTCTCTGGGAGAAGATGAGTTACAAAAGGGAAACAAGAATGTGATTTAATTCTATTTACTTAAAATATGTTTTTAAATTTTAACAAATTCAGATAAATTGAAATCATGTAACTTTTCTCATCATAATGCAATAAGTTAAAAATACTGATGGTGACAGAGATATGATAAAATATATTAAAACTTGTGTTGCTAAAGTGAATAAATCATTGTAGGACAGTGGTCAGTTCAGGCAACCTTGGCCCAGTTTAGTAACAGGCCTAGAACCGCAGAGCACCCAGTGGGCAACTTCTGTTCACAAGGGACTGTAGGGGTTTGTTTGTAACTCCTGGGACCTTGACTCAGGTTTCAGCTACAACCTCTCATAGCTGCCCCTCGCAGATGTGTGCTCTGTGAGGTAGACAATGCCCCAAGCTCCCAGCATTCTAGATGAACCCTACTCCCAGTCAGCTAACCACAGCTAGGCATCCCTCACTCCACAGGTAGTCAAGCCTCACAGAATATAAGGGGTAGTTTGCTCCCTCCCTTCTCTCTTGCACTTTGTCCCCTCTCACACTCTTTCCTCTCTTGCCCTCTTCCCCTCTTTCTCTCACTCTTTGTTCTTCTCTTGCCCTCTTTCTTCTCTTGTTCTTTGTACCCTCTCTTGCCCTCTTTCTTCTCTTGCCTTCTTCCTCTCTCTCTTGCTCTATGTCCTCTCTTGCTTCGTTTCTTCCTCTCCTGCTCTTTGTCCTCTCTCTTGCTCTCTTCTCTTGCTTCTTTATTTCATTACTCTCTCTCTTTCTTCTTCTCTTCTCCTCTCCTTCCTCTCCTTTCTTTCTACATGACTGGCGTATTTTCTCTTTCTTACAATAAAATATCTCACTTATGCATTGCATCCTTTTTAACTATTGTGCTGTGCAGCCACAGGCTGCAGCAGCAGAGAGCTCCAGATAGCAGCAGAGAGATTCAAGTATCAGCAGCAGGGAGCCAAAACTCCAGGCAGCAGCAGAGAGACACAGGCCCACAAAGCATGTATTCATATTTTTGTGTACACTTTACTAATTAATAACTACAAAATAGGTCAATTTTTTCAAAATTAAACAGAGAGAACAAAAAGAAACATTTTATATTTCCCCACCTTCTTTTGACCAAATTTTCAGATAAATAAATAAGACAAAAATAAACTTTAAAGGAAAACAGGCTAGTCTAGCTTATGGTCTGATATTTCAGTTCATCTTGTCAGATGCAGTATTGTGGTGGGATTGGCTCATACATGATGTTACTATTCATATTGAATCACAGTTGCAAGACAGAAGGGAATGGTGGTGTACAGCTGGCTTCCTCATTTTTTCCCTTTTATTTCAGTCAAGTACCCAGTGTTTGGGGCCATACTTCCCACATATTATTTATAATGCATTGTAAATGTTGCTAAGAGTATATTGTACTATACTATTTTATTTGATGAGGCATATTTGAGTAAAAAACATGAAGAAAAGAAAAAAAACAGCTAGAACCATAAAAACAATAGTAAATGAGGCATGGTGGGCTATGTCTGTAATCTTAACACTCACAATGGGAAGGGTGAAGGATGATCAATTCCAGAATAATCTGAGTGAGACTATTATTGAAACAAAATGAGAAAATGTCAGGTCATAACCATTTTTTATTGCAAGAGGGGACACTAGTTGAAATAAAACACAGAGATATACTCACTGGGCATGAGCAGTGTCTAGATGATCTCTGCTTTATACTGTATGTATCTTTGCTATTGCTTTGCTTCCTTCCAATATGAAAAAAAAAAAGACATTTAAAATTGTATCTATAAACCCGATAATTTGGATACTAAGAATTGTCAGAAGTTCAAGAGTAGCTTCTGCTATATAATTCAATGAGTTCTAAGCTAGCCTATTCTGGCTATTAGCACCTTGTTTCAGAAAAACACAAAAATCAATTAAAAATTAGAGACAGCATACATAACTTTTTTTAATTTTTATTTTAGACTTATTTATGTATATGAATATTTACCTGACTGCCTTCATGTGCATGGCTATATATATATATATACATATATATATATATATATATGTGCAAGGGCTGCTTGATGAGATCAGAAGAGGGCATCAGATTCTCTTGAAGTGACTATGGCTCATGCTAGCACTAAAAACCTTGAGGATGTCTATAATATGTGCAGCCACCTAAAGCCTCAGTGATGTACTTGGCCTGTGTTTTAGCCAGAAACCATTTGGAAGTCCATGGTCCATGCTGCTGCTGACTATAAAGGGCAAGGAAGCTTCTTTTGCAGCAGCATCCATCCCTCCAGACTCAAAGGTGTGAATGAGAAACATAGAAGGCTTCTGTGAGACCTTCTTGCCACAACCCTGCCTCTACTCAAAAGACTAGTCTAGACAGGCAGCTATTGACTACAACCCTTAAACCTTTCAATAGGGATATTAAAGTGTAGCTCTTCATAGTTGATGGCTTCTGGTGAGGCTGCAGATAGGGAAGAACTCAATTTTATTTAAGTGGTTGTCTAGTTGGACTTTGCCCATGCTCCAGTGAGTAAACAATAAGCAGCATAAATAAGATTTGGAATTTTTGGTTTTTTTTTGTTTTTGTTTTGTTGTTGTTGTGTTTTTCCCTTTTATTTTTCTTATTATTATGTTTTTAGGGCAGTTACGAGGGTGTGGTGGAACCTGGAGGTCTGGGAAGTGAGTATGATTAGGAAGCATTATATGGAATTTCCAAATAAACAATAAAAAAATACTATGTTTATACAAAAATATTCCCTTGAACCAGTTGTGGATATTTTTTGAGCTGACATGTACATGCTAGAACCTGGACTTCAGACCTCTGCATGAGCAGCACAAGCCCTTAACCACTGAGCAATCTCTCTGGTTCCCAAAAGCATATATTTTTTTTAATGAAAGTTATATCATTTAAATGTGTCATAAATTTAAGTCTTAAAAAGAAAGAAACAGAAGGTTTGACCAGTACCTAAATACTAGAAGACAAAGTTAAAGTGATTCCTTTGGAAACAGGAAAATCATCTTAAATAGAACATAATACAACAAAATGGATAAATATATGAATAAATTTAAATTAACAATGACTTTCATTGTTGTTGATATTCACATAAAGTTAACCTAAACTAGAATTCCCTGAGTAAGGAACCTCATCAATAGAACTGTCCTGGTTGCCTTGACAGACGCAGGAAGGGCCATGTCAAAGTAGCAGATAGCGACTCAAATAAAGCATATGTCAAAAGGAAGATCACCTTGCCTTTTGGGTGCTTAGCTTTTCTACCAAGTTGTTGCTGCCCCAGCTGATTGCTTCATAAATAGCAGAACCAGTGTTCATAAGCTTTCAACTTGACACTGAGAATGGTAAATCTCCAGGAATCTTATGGGCTTCTGGTATCATATTGGGACTGCTAAGACAACTAACTTTGTAGACTGAGTAGTTGCTCCTGTCCCTTGCAGTGAGTGATCACAATAGTTGTGAGAGTGTTCAGAATGTTGAATACACTCAGCTTCAAGATAAGCAACTACTGGGGTTCTGAGGTTTTTGGGTGTGGTTTGATTATTGTTATTCATTCTCTTGGTTCTGTTCCTTCAGAGAAACTTTACTCAAGAAATTGCATTAATAAAGACCTTATTATGAAGAGTAAGAAGGCAAACACAAGTGAAATTAAGTAGTTCAACTTTCAATAACTATCATGAAAGTGGTAATAGTTTAATTTCTTTTAAACTAGGAAGACAATATAAGCTGTGTTCTTTAGGTGATTATAAGAAAACTACAATGCATAACTATTAAGTTACTACCTAGGCTATGAAAGTTTAAAACTGCTTGTTTAGATGAACAAAGAAGAGAAATGAATAATTGAAAATGTAAATCTATACTTTCTGTTTTAATTGATTATTTGAGAATCTCATATCATGAACCCAAATACATTCACCTTCCAGTCTTCCCATGGCTGCCTCCTTCCCCATGCCTCCCATCACAGCCAAAGGAAAAAACACATCCATTCATGTTGTTCATATACTCATTGGAGCATGGTCCAATGCCTAGTTGTCAGCTCCCAAGGAAGGAGGAGACTTTCTCTACCTGCATCCACAGCAGAAGCCATCAACTGAGACAAGCTAAGGCAGTGGCAGGAAGGCAGGAGGCAGCTCTCCTGTGAGAAGTGATGTCAGTTCTACCAAGAGCTATGGTAGTAGCTATCATTGGTGTCTGCAGTCCACACTGATGACCCCAGACATGATAAAACTTAAGAACAATATGAACATATGAAGTTTGTATAACTGACTGATGACTTGGTGATGCATGCTGGCATTGTTGCCTCAGGGGACCATGTTGAGGTCCTTGGACAATGCAGCTGCTGAGGGCCATGAGTGAGTCATTCATAGTACAGCCCCATGGCCTTGCTGATATCTGTAGCCTGTATTATCACTGAAGCCCACACTTAAACTGTGCAGCATTCAGAAGATATTTTAATGTCTGTAAACAAAGCAGAGCTGACCCCTCTTGTCAAGGGAGAGCTGCCCCTTCACTTTGTGCAAAATCTATGTTTTCTAAACAAAAAGCTAACAACATGGTTCTAAAATAAATCTGATGATACAGAAAGTATATTCAATCAATACAGGTAGATACTTAATATAAAACATTAAAATTCAAGAACTGTAAAAGGGTAAGAACAACATATATGCAATTTAAGAGATTGTAAGTTTAAATATGAAAACAAAAAAATTAAAGAAATAATAATTTCTGCCTTAAGCCATGGGACTACAAATCAAAAGTAATCTAAAGCTGGATCAGATTGTTAAATGATACAAGCTCACTACTCTGTAACCCAAGCGATTGTAATGGACAAAGTGCTAGTCTAGTGAAAATTTAAAAAGAAGAAATTTTGCATATTGATACCCTTTACCACATTTCTGAAAATAAAATAGTATACAAAAATGATAATGGTAAGGTACAATAATGAAGACATAATTGACGTATGTAGAGTAGAGTATTACCCAATTTTGACAGGATTCATTTTCTATTCAAGTGCACAAAATGCCTTTATTAAAATAGACCATGGACTGTTCTATAAAGAAAGTCTCAGTGCATTTCAAAGCATTAAAGTCATAGTCCACAACTGAATAAAGGTCAATCTCACTACAAAATAAGTATTGAAAATCTATTTTTAGAAAAGTATTTTAAATAATTAATGGATGAAGAAGAATCAAAATGGGTACTATAAACAGTGTGAAATAATTGATAGTAATAAAGTTATGACAAAATGAAAGCTGAAGGAGACAGTTAAATCAAATGTCAAAGTAGAAATTTATTTCCTAAAGTTCATTGGGTAGAAAAGAAGAACAGTAAATGCATCAAGCTTCTATTTCAGGAAGCAGGATAACAATTAAGGCAGCAAAAAGAAGGTAAAGACATGAAGGGAAGTCTGTGAATTAGAAAGCAACCAGAGAGAAAATACTAAAGTGGGAATTTGTGCCTTAAATCATTAATATGTATGATGAATCTCTAGAATGCCTGATCAAGAAAATAAAAGGGAGAGCAAGGGGCATCATTATGGATTCTGTAGACATCATAAGACAATGAGAGGTCATTAGAATAACTTTATGCAAATGCCTTTAACAATTTGCCTGAAATAGAGGATTCCTCAAAAACATAAGCTACCATAACTGACAGATGATATTGAAAATCCTTATCCCCCAACTACTTTTCTTTTTTAAAAGTATCTGCATTGGTAGTGTTTCACACACATGTGTCTGCAGGAAAAACACATATACACACACAGAGTGAATGTTGAATAGCCTCATTAAAAATTTCAAGCTAAATAGAATCAATTTTATGAAAATGTTTCATAAAATAGATGAAGAATAACATAACCTATGCATGGCAGGAGACATGTCAATGGGTCTTTTGAGTACATGCCAGATGACATTAGGTTAGTTCTTCCTAACACACAATGGAAAGAGAGAACTCATTTCTGAAACTTCCCTCTGATGTACACATATATTCACACAAATACTAAATAAAGCAAACATTTGAAAGAAAGAATAGTATAAATTTTAAAATCTGATGGGAGTATGGCAGGAATAGAAAATTGTGCATCAGTCTGCCCAGTCATCTAGATATGAAAATAGTAATGTTTTAGTACATTAAATTTATGAGTATGTTAAAAGAATAATGTAATATGTTCAACTAAAGATTGCCTTAATTTCTTATGAATATTTAGTATTATTCCACTACATTAAAAAATATTGAGAAATGTGTGCACCTCATATGATCACTCTGACTTATGAATACTGTTTGAGGAGTTCAGCACCTATTTATCCTGAAACTCTAAGCAAATTCAAAAAAGAGGGGAAGTGCCTACAGTATAAACACATGCTGGAAATATCTACTGCTGCCTTTCATACTTATCACAACTTGAGAAGTTCAAAACCCCACTAATTTATCATCTCAATTTCTGTGTTTTGAATCCTCAATGCAGTTGGCTAAAATTAAGACGATGGCTTTGTTTCCCTTTGGAGTCTCTGGAAGGAGATCAGCTTCCAAAGCTCTTGTTGGCTTTTGGAAGAATTCTTCCTTTTTGTTTTTTTTTTTATTATTTATTTTTTTTGCTATTAAAAAATGTAGGTTCTTATTTTCTTAGTGGCTTGTCATTAGTACCAGGAAACTTCTGTGAAGTACTTGGAAATCTTCTAAATGCAGTGGTGCACAGAACCCTTCTCATTCTCTCAATATCTGTGTCCTGTCTGTCTTAATTTTTCTTATATTTCATCTGTTCATATTTATTCAGAGAAAGCATGCTTCTATTAAGGGTTCAGGTGAGTACACTGGGGCTAGATTAATAGGTCTAATTCACAATCACAGTGTTAATTTACATTTGCAATGCCCTTTTCACCATATAACCTGTTACATCTCTGGACTTCAGACATTAGCTCTTAGGTATCTTTCCAGCACCATTCTGTTTACAGAATAAATAGCAAATGGACATAATTTTGTTTTGTTTCCTCAAGATTCATATTAAATACAAATTGAACTATTTTGTACCTGAAGCAGACCTTGTGCATTGTTGACTATTTCTAATTTACTAACTTGTTTAATCTTCAGAATGCTCAATTCCAGTTTTTCTCTTATACAAGCAAGTTCTGATGATGATCTCTATATGGAATAGCTGGATGAAATTTATTTGCCTTCTTCACAAACCTCTACAACCTACAATGACTACACAAACTTATTGCAGTCCCTCCAGTATGAATACATGAAATTTGTATAAGTATGTTTTAAACTGATTCATAAAATTAACTAGTTATAACCTGTAAGAAACCTGTTAGATTAATGCCCCAAACACAATAAAATTTTGACCCACTGACCTATTTCTCACTTCACCACTGGCCAACCGTTGATTGTAGAAGACTGCTCTAGAAGGCCTTTGTCTTCCTATTGACTTTATGAGGTATACAACTATTTGCTGGGATTTTTATGTATAATGGTATATACTTCTTTATTTCTTATCATTTTTAAATATCCAACATGTCTTCTTAGCTTGCTAACTCTAAAAAACTTAAATTTTATCCTATTTAGAGCACTCATAGAAAGTGTTGTTATTGTAGGAATTAGCAATTCATCAGACAATAGCCATTAGGATATTTGCTACTGTAAAAATCAAACAATGTAATGAATCATACACTAAGGCACTACTATAAAGAAGTAGCTTATAAAATTCATGTTGTAACCATCTCTGAACTCTGAACTCTGTCAGTTCACTTGCCTAAACTTGAGTCACACTCAGGAGTAAGTCCCTAAAGCTGAATTAGAAGAAAATTATGATGTAGAATTCGTAAAACTTGCACCAAATTCTCACAGTCATTACAGAAAAAATTCACACATTTCCACTTAACTCAAGAATGATATAGTTCTATTCATTCTCACTAATTTCATTTAATATATGGGTTTCAGAGTTCTCCTTTCTTAAGAGGAAAAAATGTAAATTTCTAAGGTATGGAGAAAAAGTAAGAAAGCTCTTGCTTGTTGCAAATAACATAAGTATGTACATAGAAAACTGCAAAGAATTCTACTTTGCAGCATCTCATAAGCCAGAATACATTTCTTCAAAAGACAACATTCATTCAACATTATTCATGGAAATGCAAAATGGTGCAGTCACTGTGAAAAATACATTGGCAGTTCCTCAAAAGTTAAGTATCGGAAGAAAGAGCGGAAAGATTGTGAAGTTAGAGGATCAGAGAGTTTACTGTGAGGTTGTCTCCTAGGAATGACAAAAGCTACACACATAAAGTCTTACCAACATAACACAAGAACTGAATACACATCAATGTACACAGGGGGACTATCATGAGGAATCATCTGTAGACAAAGAACTACAGACAACTAAGGAATGTTAAAAAGGAGAGAAATAGTCCTTTCCAGAGAAGAGAGTATGACACAGTAAACTTTTCATATATACATAGGGATTATAATAAAATATAATAATTTCAAATGATAAAAGAAAAAGAAATTAAGCATATAGTAACTTAGTACTTCTAGCCCTAAGCAAATCTCAAAATAACTGAAAGCAATCACACAAAAAGAAAAGTGTATACCATCATTCATTTCAACACCTTTCAGATAGCTAAAATACAGAAAAAAATGAAGGAGCCATCATATGATGAATAAATAAGCACAATGTGGTATTCATAGATACATGACTGAGTTGATTCAACTATAAAAAGTAAATAGAATTTTGATACATATTAAAACATGCACAAATCCTGAAAACATTTTATTAAAAGGGATAACCCATACAAAAAAAACTATTGTGTGAATTCAATTGTATTACATAACTACAGTTAGTCAAATTATTTAGAAAAGTTGTACAGTAGTAGCTATGAGAGGTTGAATATATTACTTATTTTTCAAGATCCTTTAAGATAAGTAAAAATATGAATATACTTGACACTGTGGAATTTTCCTGTAACTAGTTTTATCAAAACCTACTTTTAATAATGGTTCTTAAATGTTTTAACTTGCCAGGGGCAGTGGTAGCACATGCCTTTAATCCCAGCACTTGGGAGGCAGAGGCAGGTGGATTTCTGAGTTCAAGGCCAGCCTGGTCTACAAAGTGAGTTCCAGGACAACCAGGGCTATGCAGAGAAACCCTGTCTCGAAAAACAAAACAAAAAAAATGTTTTAACTTCCCTTCTAGCCTACTCCCCAACCAGCATTAGTAGAAAATTAAGGATACAGGGGAAATGGACCTGTTTTGCAAGGTTCTTTGGAGAAAATACTATCTGAATTGTCAGGAAAACAGCAGTTCAGTTCACAAGTCAACAGAGACAGCTAGGTCCACTAACAAACACTTCACAGATACACCAGCAGTACAGTTCAGTAAAGTTGGAATAGCAAACACAAATCAGCAGAGGTGGCATGACCTAACAGAAATAGCCAGGGAACAGCGAAATTGGCAAGAGTCAGCAGGAGGAACAAGGGCCAACAGGAATTGTAACCCTCCTGACATGAGGGCTGATTCTTCAGACCCTGCCTGCCTCTCTTAACCACATTTCTCTGCCCACCTCCTGCTATTTGCCATGCCTCGCTCCTGGTTCCAGTTACATCGGAAATCCCACCTCCAGAGACTGAATAAGAAGCTGCTGATTGGGCTGGCATGCTGACGAACTTGGGGGAGGGGTTTTGTCTCACCTATTTTACCTGTTAGCTTGTGACAAAGAGATGATTAAATGCAAAATGGCTGAGTGATAACACCTCTTGAGTGCTGTCTAATTTTTTAAGATCCTTCCACGTGGACTAAGGTAACTTAAATATGGCTAGCCAATTTTTTCCTAACTCCATTTTCCAGAAAACCCTTTTCTATGGTTACCCCTGGACAGTAACAAGGAACCACGGGAGATATTTTCTTCTGTGCCTTTCTCAGCAAAGTGAAGATCAACTAGTAGGCAAGACCAACAAGCTTTGCACAGCTAGCTCTACCAGCAAGTAAGCCCCCAAGATATCTCACAGTCAGCTGACTCCCTCCAAATATCATGCGTCCTCCTTATGTCTTGCCTTGTGTGGCAGTGGGCTGTTCAGGCAGCCTGGGCCCAGTCGAGTAATAGGCCTCAAACCCCGGTAGCACCCAGTGGACAACTTCTGTTCACAAGGGACGGTAGGAGTTTGGCTGTAACTCCTGGAACCTTAGCTCAGGTTTCAGTCCCAACCCTAACAACAGCCCCAGCAAGAGAGGTGTGTGATATTGGTCAAGCCCTCTTATATGCAAATAAAGACTCTCAGCCCAAACCAATGAGAGATAACTGCTATTGAAATCTGAATGACCTCCAAACTGTATATATATATCCTATCTAGGGAAATAAAAGCCCAAGAAAGATCTACTCCACTGTCTGAGCCTTCTATTCTAAGAGCTATAATACTTGGGAAGAGGTCTGCTCTCCTGCAACGAAATGCATCCTGAAGCTGCACTGCACTCCTCACTGGCTAGTCAGCCTCTCATCGGCCCAGCCTGAACAGAATCAGTGCACGGCAGCTAGGAGAAACAGAGTGGCCTGAAAGACACAGCAGAGTTGGCCCCACCTGTGCTCGCTTCTCTTCGCTAGGGCTTTTGTACTAGGTCGGGCCTGAGATCTCCATGGAAAGCCTCTGACACATTGCCTGTCTTGTGAGTCTGACTGAGAAAAACTCCATGTGTGTCTCTCTCAGCTGACATCACTTTGTCAATCGGACCAAGTCTAAGAAAGCATCAAGAAGCAGGAGTACACCACCAGGAGTTGTTTTGGTGCATTTTTCTCTATGGAATCCTGATAAATGGAGCTCTACTACACAATGTAAGGTGAACCAATACATGCTTGTTGTTATTGAAGAATCCTTCATCATGGGTCCTTTCACATGCTTTTTATAATTTATAATCCAAAGATGTACACATATGAAAAATGGTAATTAGAAGAATAAAATCATATATTTAGGATTGAAGGGCCGTTATCCTTTGAGCAAAACTGTTGGCTGTAATCATCTATGAAGTTCACATTGAGAAACACGGTAAAAATATCAAAATTGCCAACTTATTCTATAATGTCTTCAGTAAGTTTGTGCTTTGACAATAAGCTGAATTCATAGCTATCTTAGGATGCACATATATCAGATGTCACAGGTTCTATATATAGTGACCTATCCAAAATCAAATCAGATGTGGTTGTTATTCAGGGTTGCTTTTTTCCTTTTTCATCACTGTCATCATGAAAAAATATCTGGCTTAGATAACTTAAAGGAGAAAGTTTCAGAGATTTATGCTTATGACTTATGATTTATGCAGTGATTCTTTTGCTTTCAGACTTAGATGCATGTGTGTGTGTGTGTGTGTGTGTGTGTGCATATGTGTGTGTTTGTTTGTGTGCATGCACATGCATATCTATGCATGTGTTATACAACAAAGTGACAGTTCTTGCCTCCTGTTGACCAGGAAGTTAAGAGATACAAGAAGGTACCAGCAATGGAGTATACATTTATTTCTAGGAACCTCTGCCTGTGACCAATCTCTTTTACATAGGATATACTTTTGAGAGATTAAGTCATTGATTAGACCACTTCTCAGGATCAGTTATTCACTTCCTAGATCAGTTATTCACTTCCTATACTGTCAGCTAGGAACCAATATTTTACCACATAAGAGTTTTACTTCACATTGTAACAACATACATGGGAAACAAAAATAATGTTATTTTCTTTCAGATATTAAGTAATACACATAGAAATGGAGGTACATAGGATCTTAGTTTAAAAATCTCTGTACTTCAAATATTTTAATTCATTTAAACTACTGTACAATCATGATAGAACAGCAACAGAACCTTGCCAGGAGAATTTTAAGGTGATTTTAAAATTTAGTTGCAAACACAAAACCAAGAAGGGTCAAAGGTACCCTTTGGAGGTAACCAAACATTGCCATTATAAAATGTCACATATGTGGATATATTGTAAAGCAACAGGAATGCAAGTAGTGACTTACCCCTCCCCCCAAAAAAAAACCATGGACGCACAGGAAAATGACTAAGACAAAAGAGCCAAGAAAGAGACTTATGCATATACAGTCTTCTGATTTAAGACAAAAGGGATATTGTAATACAACAAAGAAAACATGTCTTTTAAAAACTCCTTGGTCAATTGGGCATCCAGATGGAAAATATCACTGACAATGCTTGTGAGGATCAAACCATATGCTGGGGATCTATAGGGAATTTCTGAAGTAGCTCCACAGAGACCTATGCTTGAATCTCCAGGGTCTGTTACTCCACACAAGATACCATATGATGCATAGTTTCACAGACTTGTTTCATTTATTTACAGGACCTTATCCCTTGGGAATACACCCATCAGGATCCTAGATTCATCTTGAGTTGTTGCAGCTACTGTATTTCCCCAGAGTATGGGCCTAGAACTCTTAACATAATTCAGAAAGTAATGAAGTAGAAACTATCATTGGTCAGATAAGAGTATTAAAAACAATGTTCATATATGTGAACAAACTAATAAGCATTTTAAGTGACAAAATAGCACAAGATCTAGAGTCATCTAAGACATAAACCTCAGGGAATGCCTGTGAGGGATTATCTACATTAATTTAAACTCTGGACATGTCTGTGAGGGATATATCTAGATTAGTTTGATATGGGAAACACACTCTAACTTGCAACCCCAATAAATAGAGCAAGTGAACTGAGTCCTATTCTTTGCTGCTATATCCTTACTGACTGCAGACACAATATGGCTAGCTGCCTCAAGCGTCTGCCACCAAGACTTCCTTACCACAGTGGACTATACCATAGAACCATGAGCAAAAATTAATCTTTCTTTCCATAAATTGTTTCTTAATAGGCATTTGCTCACAGCAAGAAGGTAAGTAACTAATGCAGAAAATTGACACTGAGAAAGGGGGCCATGGTTAAGATCAATCTGAAAACATATTTCTTAGACCTTTGGAAAGTGTTTGAGGGAAGATTATTCAATACTTCAGAACTTTTGACTTAAAAAGACCTCTAATTTTTAAAGCAGAAAATAATGGGCCATTTTCATGGAAATGTAGAGAAGAATGTACAAATAGACAGTGCAGAATTAGCTCATGAGGTTTTTAGATGTGATATGTATGCCTTTATGGAACTAGAGCCCCTCCTGATAGGTTGTGACAGAGACCAGGGAAGTCGTTTGCAAATTTGAATGATGCTAAATTTTAAAATAGTGGACTGGTGTGAAAGGTATTAATTCCTTGATTTCTTTTCTCAGTCCTCTTGTCCTTTGTATATTGGAAGACTACAGACTTTTTTTTGTGAGTGTGTGTTTAATTTGTGTCATGCTGCTTACTTAAAATTGTTTTTAACAGCTTTAGTTTTGTGGTGAAGATTTTAGGCTATTTTATGTATCATAAGGAAAAAATATTTATTTTGACTTTGTTGTTTCTGATTTTTAAACTGTGTGTATTCATCAGTTGTCTTATTGTTTGAACTAAGATTTCAAGTATTATATTATGTATGTAGGGGGAGAGTGGAAATATTCCTCTGTATATTTTTGTTTCTCTCCAGGTGATGTTGGCTCTGGGCTTTCTGTAAACTACCTTTTTTATGTTGAGGTCTGTCCCTTGTATTCCTAGTTTCCCCATTACTTTTATCATGACTAGGTTTTGGATTTTGTTAATGGCTTTGTTTATAACTAATGAGAAGAACATTTTAGTTTTTGGTCTTTCAGTATGTTTATATAATAAGTTACACATATCCATTTAAAAATGTTGAACTATTTTTGCATCTCTGGAGTGAATCCTAAATAATCATGTTAGATAATCTTTGGTTATTAGGTTTGCATATATTTTATTGAGAACTTTTGCATACATATTTATTAGTGAAGCTGGACTGCAATTTTATTAATTTTTTGGTCTTTGTATAGTTTTCATATCAGGTAATTGTGGCTACATAAAATGAATTAAGAAATGTTCTTTCTGCTTCTATTTTGCCAATCTACTGGTATATTCCACACATACCTAAGGGACTGTATTGATTATGATAATTGATATGGTGACCTACTAGAACTACTAGGCCAGTAAAAAAGAGTAAGGAGCTGAACAATAGCATTTATTGCTGTCCACTTCCAGAGTACTTAAAGAAGTTGACCAGCTGCTTCTAGATCCTGGTGTCATACTTTCCCCACCATGATGGGCTATAACTTCCAAATGTAAGCAAAGATAAGACCTTTTCCCCCATAAATTTCTTCTTCTCAGATGTTTGCCGACAGCAACTGGACAAGTAATTCATACAGAATTTTGCTCCTTATCAACCATAATTAATGCAAGGCTATATTTTCCTCAAAGACTTCAACATAAACAGAAGAGCATTTAAAAACAGAGGAGATAGGAGAAGCTAATTGATTTTTAGTTTTCAAAAATCATAAAATAAATTTAGTCAATATATTAGTTGCTTTGTAAGATTAATTATATTACATGGAATATATTAATTTTATTAACAAGGTCTTATTTAAACAAAATTAATAAATATTTTGAATTTTTCTCTGTATTATTTAATTAAAATAAGTATTAATAGATATTACTTATCTAAACAAAGGCTGTTTGCAGTGATTACTGGTTTTCAACTGTACCCTATTACTGAGGAATGAATCCTGTGAAAATTATTATTAAAGAAAAATGTATTTCAAATGAACTAATATATAGCAATACATATCAACCTTAGAGCATTTTAAAGGAAAATGAGGGGCATGACGATGGCCTTAAAGGAGCCACATTCTTCATACCTTAAAAAGGAACAACTTTGAAAGAAAAAAAATGACCCATGAGAATATATTTAAAGTAAGCTTTCTTCATCAACCATTTTAAAAAGTAAGTAGATAATAATATTCATAATGACATACATCTAACACAGTAACCCCACCCACAGTGTTTGAAGAGATTCTACAGTTTAATGAGGAAAAGAACAAAAATAGTCACAGAAGAAAGCTTGAAAAAAATCAGTACTTTATACCACCATCACTTTATACAGCTATGTCTTTCACTGCTTCTTAACCAAGTTAACATTTTCTATTTTATATGGATAACCACCTGTTTTCAAAATATATTTTAAAACATGACAGAAACCTACTTGCATCCATATCATATGGTACACTTATGAAAATGGAAGAATTATTTTCCCCATTCAGTGGTAGTGTTCAATCAACTGAGAATTATGCCACATTTGATGTCTTACTCCAACTAATTATTACACATTCTAATTGCTTTTGCTTATCTGCAGCCCTGGAAGGTTGTTGCTATTTTTGTGCTTTGAATGTCACTGCTATTCGAGGGTATGTTTGCTTTTCTTTAAATCATGCCCTAACAAAGTGTAAGGTGAAAATTCACAGCATGTGTTCTCTGGGGGAAAATAAAAAGGAAGGAGGGCGTGACACTGAAAACAAGGTATAGCAAAGCCAACCTTGACTCAATGCTGTTCTTACAGTGACAACCAGTTTTAAGAAACCCAAAGATCTCAGGGTCCATCAGTGAGTGGAGAATTACACACATAAATTCCACAGAGGATGATGTTTGAACCCAGAGCAACCCACTACTTAGAGTATTACCAGAAATGTTTCATTGTACATCATTTTTTTAAAATTCTTGTGGAGTCTATTAAAAATACTGGGTTTTAGCTCAGTAGTCTGTTTTAATATGTCTTCTAGTTGAGTGCAATGTACACTCTAGTTTCAAAATGATTTGTAGAGAAAATTATGTTGAGAAATATAGGTGTGAAGACATCACAGGGAAAATGCATAAGCATAGTTAAATGGTGATGAAGGAGAGTCTGTACTGAAGAAACATACTGAAAATATTGTGATAAAAGTAAAATTTTACCAGATAATGTTCTTCAGCAGACATGAGGCAATGAAATTCAATCACAGTTCAAGGCAGAGGGTTATGCATGCATTGTAATAAAAGTGAAAAGAAAAAAGGATGGACTCAGATAATAACTTGTAAAATTATTATATGTGTTATATGTCAAATATCATTCTCAAATATTCACAAGAACATATCCTTGTACTGTTTCAATAACCTCTATCAAACTATTATTAATCCCTGCAACACTGATCAAGAGTTAGAAGTACAGAGGTTAAATTATTTTCCCCAAAATTGCAGACAACACATGACAATTCTAGACTTAGGCCAAAGGCAATTTTGTCTTATAAAGGATATTTTTATATTATTTGTTATTATTGCATTTTTTTTTTTTATTTTGAGACACGTCTCAGGGGAAACTCTTGCTGGTCACTATGTATATATTCACTATGTATATAAGGTTAACTTTGAACTTGGAGTTTATTTTGTTAGTCTTTGCCTAATAAGTATTATAATTAAAAGTGTGGATCACTATGCTTGACTAGAGTCAATATTTTTAGCAATTATACTTTGATATAAATTTGATTCATGTACATTTGTTCATCATATGCATTTATTATTATTTCTTTGTCTCAATATGGAGTCTCATGTTTCTTAGGTGGATCTTAAATTTATTTTGTTGAGGGTGACCTTAAAATTCGTTTTCCTAGATCTACTTCTTGAATGATGGAATCATGCCCAACTATGAAGTACTTTGCTACTTATTGTTTTCTGAGATAGGATTTCTCTTCATAGCTTAGGTTGCCTAGAAATCCCAATGTATCTGGGATTGGATTTGATCTTGTGGTCATTCTCTTTTAGTTTGTTATTGCTGGGATTATAGAATGTAACATGTTTTTACATGGAATGTACATACTTTTACAGAATTCTTAATGATTAGCCTGGATTGTCTCCAAGAAATTTGTTGAGAGTGAGTCAGAAGGAGATCAGATCAAACGCAATGGAGATAATTAAAAAAACATGCATTATAAGACATGAGAGGATAAGCAAAGAACAATAAAATTTCTAATGATAAAATGGCCACAGGAGACAAAAGATAATTGAATTAAATGACTGATTATTGGTCTTTCCAAAATCTTATTCATACTGTTGCTTCTGGTAGTAATCAGATATCTATAGGCAAAGAAGCACCAGAACAGTACAAATTTGGTGTTATACAGGGTTTACATTTTGCCAGGAAGTTACAAAAGAACTTAGAGCAGTATGATATTTTCCAGACTGGCATGGATGGCAAAGATGTATGGCAATAATGGGCAAGCTAAATCTAGATGGAAGTTAAAATGAAATTACTTACATTGTCAAGAAAGTTAGAAAAGGAAAATACACATATTCTTACATCTATTTTAGTTCTCTGTTCCCTGGAAAGCTTTAGCCATATGCACAAATATTTCACATCATTTAAGCATACCATATCTTCAATTTCATCTGGCTTCTTCACTTAGGAGTTAATTTTTCACTTGTCTTACTTTGTGTTTACCAATCTTAATGGATGTTTTAGCATCTGATACGGCATAACCTACTTGATTCTACCTGTATGTGGCACCACTGAAGCCTCCATTTTTAAATTTTCTATCTTTGAATGCATAGACATTTCTAGATAGTGTTTTTTTCATATTTTAATATCTTACCACTGAAGCCTCCATTTTTAAATTTTCTATCTTTGAATGCATAGACATTTCTAGATAGTGTTTTTTCATATTTTAATATCTTTCTTAAAGTAATTCTATGAGTAAAGTTATTAAAAGAAAGGATATGTGCAGTTCTGTTGTCTGATATGTTGATATTGCTATCCAGAATAATTATTTCAATCTTCCTTGCCACCAGAAAAGTGAGACTATGCCAGTTTCTCTACATATCCTTATTAACAGAGTTTTGAAAACTGCAATTGAAATTCTTTTTTAGTTGATATAAATAAATAAGAAGCATTCTTTGCCCTCATTATATTTATTACTTTTATTATTAGTTCAGTAAGTTTGCATGTGGTGATGTGTCACATGTTTCATTTGGACTGAAATTTATTTTCATACATTTTAATTTGTACTTAGTATATCATGAGTGGTGGTGTTAATTTAATAAATTTATATAAAAACATGAGTGGTATTGTTATTTTAATAAATTTATATAAAATTAATCAACAATAGAATCCTTTCCCTCAGATATCATAAACACAATAGATTCATGAAAAATGAAAGATAAATTTCAATCACTTATAAATGCTTATTCTTTATGACTTTAGAAATATTCACATATTAGTTTGCTATACACATATGGCAGAAGAGAAATATTTTGCAATGCTAAATAATTCATATAATTCTTAAAATTGAAAGTATGGAGCTATCAACATGATATACATTAAATGTGACATTGATTTATGTTAAGTAATGGAATAGAGAATACTTTATTCATAAGGGCAGGCAATAAAATATATTTATAAAGTCTGATAAAATTTAAATTTTATCTCAAAATTGATTTTAAATTTCAGCCGGTATTGGATACAATAAAATATGAATACCTGAAATGCCGTTATGTTGCAACTATATGCAAGCAGTAAACATATTTTTAACTTTATACATTTTCTTCTTATTTATGGTTGATGAAAAAATATTAAATTTTGTAGATGTTAAACTCAACAATATTCTTTAGGTAATAAATATCAATAGACAATATATGTAAAGGAATTATAAATAAATAATGATTTTTACTGAAATAAAAGGAAGTTTATAATGTGGGATAAAATACAACTTATACATTATGAATACATAACCTGCTGAGAGGTATCTTTCTAGCTCCTACTATATATGATTGCTAATGTAAATATTGCTGAGTAAATATCAGCAATATTTGGTCAGATTTGAAAATTTGACATGTTGCCAATTATAGCCATATAACGTTTATGACTATAATATATTAAAATCTTGATAATATGATTATATTATGTTAGATTGGTTTAAGATTTATAAACAATTATACATATGTATGTAGGCATTTATATTTAATTATTCTTTAGCTCTGTAAGTGTGAATCATAAATCAATATATAGTTTTTTAAGAGAATTGTTAAATATACAAATGAGATTTAAATGAAAACAAAAACATAACACATTTATAAAAAATCTTCTAAGTTTTAACTATTTATATCAAAGTCATTACTCAAACAAAGTGATCTTATTAATATGGCAGACAGCTGAAAGAAAACTTCCAGCTAGATGTATTGACACACAGATTTAAAGGTGAGAGAAAGAGGCAGGAAGGTCATTGAGGAAGCAGGCCTGGTATGTATACTGAGTTCTAAGCTGGCCAAGGTTACATACTCTGTCTTAAAATGAAAAAGAAAAAGAAAAGGTTGGCACAAATACAAACTGCTTTAAAACTTTCATCAAATGTATTTACTGGGAATCCAAACACTTATACCCTATATATATATATAACCATAACATTCTGGTGGAACAGAATCGAGATACTATAATTGTCATGGCTTATGCTACTTTTATTCATTGTTAGGATACATGTAAGAATTAATTTTGCTATTTTAAATATGTACTATTCACTTCTAGAAAAAATGGATTTGAAACTACACATATTAGAAGAAACAGACTACATTTGTAAAGGAGGAAAAAGCAGCACCTCACTTAGAGGTTCTACATGATGACTGGTTAGAACTCTGTGATTATGTGTGGGTTAAACGGGTGGCCTGAGTCTGCCCCAGGGCTTGGGCCTCTGGGCAGGTGAGACATGGGAGTTTTGTCTGCGCATTCTCCTCCCAAGTGCAGCTCCAGGAGTAGGGAATGCAGTCTGAGGTCCCCTGGGACTCACAGACTGCATGGGAGCTGGAGACCTCAGGTTCTCAGACGCTTGAGCAACCCAAATGTAGCTGGATGCTGCAGAAGAGCTGAGAATAGAGTGGGAGCCGGAGGGCTGGATCTAGCCTGGACCAAAGGGACAGGGGAGAGGAGAGCTCCAACTGGGTCCCACAAGGAAGAGAGTGTCCTTAGGTTTTTTGGTAGGCACCTTGGCTTGATAGAGATTGTAGTTGGGGGCACTGAGAGGCCTTTTGCAGATTAGACATGGCTCTTTAGATGAAGGCCTGTTCCATTTCTCCCCAGGGCAGATTCTTATGAGAAGAGATGGTCCATGGTTTTAAGGTATTAATTGTCATGGCAGAAAGTAACAGTGAGTAACAGTACAACCCATTTTCAGGGTGGACCTGAGGTTAAATACCTTTTGCAGGGAGGAGTGTCTGGAAAGGGGAGTTTATTGGCTAAGCCCTTCAGATCTTTAGGTACCTCATTAAAATGGAGATATGTTCTGAGGTTATGTGACCTATGATCATGTTTTTTTCTACTTGTGGAATTTCTACTTAGGGGCATTACCTTTATGTGATTGATAGCCAAAGAACTATGGAGAGCTGAGGCCTCCTGTCAGGAGCCTGGTGTCTAGGAGTGTGGCAAATCACCTACCATATCCTTGCATAGTTTCTGGGGTTTCAAACCTAGCTCAACCATAAACCAGGCTGCCTTTAACGGCCCTACAGTTATGGAGCCTCAGAATGCTACAGACGAAGAGCTTATCTTACAATATTTTCAATGTCTTTAACTGGCATTTTTGCCCAGTTATGCTTGTGACTTAACACCCTCCTGACTATCAGAAGCCTTTAAAATGTACCAACAGATTAGTAGAGTCTACTCATCCAAAATCTAAGAATGTCATCCAATAAGTATCCAAGATCCAGAGATTATATTTTCCCAGCATTTCTAGAACCCACCGACCTGAAGTTTCCATGAGCATATGGAAAAAGTACCTTGACTTTTTTACTTTCTTTTCTTCTGTAACTAGTGAAACCATATGCAGCTGTGTTCCCAGACCCTGGTCATTTATATTTACCACAGGAATACTCTATCATCTTTTATTCATTTTTATGGAATGACTGTTTTGCATTGACACATGTGACATAATGTTTTATATCTTCACTCCATGACATTTCTTAGCATTCACACTTTTCGTTTATGCGCAATTCGTTGCAAAATAAAATCCCCAATTTGAAGCAGTTTTGCATTTTGAACAGCTGCTCTGTGACTTTTCCTGGGGCTTCTATTTCTGGTTATCCTAGATAGAAAGGGCAAAGGCAGACCAAAGCAATCATTCTACCTGAGTCTAGCTTGATCAGACACTGAGTGGAGCAAAGGTTACTTACAGGAGCATTGGCAAATAACAGAAAGCTATATCTCAAAGGAAACTGCCATTTCCACTTCTACAGGAAATGTATGTGGGCTTAATCTTGGGAGGGTCTCATGTATGCTATCACAGGTTATCACAGCTGTTTTGGTTTCTGGATGGCATTAGCCATGTAATGTTCAGAATACAGACTTCTATATCATTTTGTCTTTATAGTTTTTCCAGGGAATTACCCACACTGAACAAAGTAATCACACACACACACACACACACACACACACACACACACACACACATACTTATGCTGGTTTAATCAACAATCTTGTCAAGAATTTTAACACATTTATGTTTAAATCAGAATTCATAATTCCAAATAAAATAGTGTTGTGAAAAATAAATTTAGATTTTTTGAGACCTGCAGAAGCCTATATAGATTTTAAGATCTTATTTAAGAAAAAGTATTTGTCACAAATATACCAATTAATTAGAAAAGGTAATATTTATTCAGAATAATGAAATTACCTGTTAAGTTTTTTAAAAAAATCATTCAAATTTGAGAAAATTAAGGACGAAGAAGCAAAAAATTTATCAGGCAAATATATAAATTATGTTTCATATTTTTACAATCTCATAAAAATGAAAATTATTTTATATGATTTTCTATAGAGTTAATAAGAAGGTAAGTTTGTATTTATTATCATACAGCTACCCTTTCTTAGCTTAAAAACTTTTAGTAATTTAGAATGTTGCTTTTCTGTTTCATTACTCATTATCAAAATAGTATTAGATTTAAGAATTGTTACTAAACTAGGAAAACTTTTATCACATATTTGCCATTTGTCAAGTGTGTTTCAAGTTATACTGTCTTCTCACAAGTGTTAAATAATCTTAGAATAGACAGACCATGTCCTATTTGTCATCAGTGTCATAATCTTATTGAAAGATGTTTGCTTTATGTTATTTTTACCACTGTCAGTAAGGCACATAATGTCAGTGAGAAATTGAAAGTTAACTGCTTTCCCAATGTAGTCACATGATTCATTCCTCATTAATAACATCATCAATAACTTTCAGAGCCTGCTTCTTATTTCTATTCAAAATTTATTTTCTCCTTTTTTAAATTAATTGATTATTATGTTATTTACATCCTAAATGTTTCCCCTGCTCCAGGTACCCTCTTGCAGAGCTCTTAACCTATCCACACAGATAAGCCCCTTGCATGCTCTTTGGTTAGTGACTTAGTCTCTGGGAACTTCCCAGGGTCCAGGTTAGTTGACACTGTTAGTCTTCCTGTGGGGTTGCCATTCACTCACCTTCCTTCAGTCCTTCCCCTAACTCAACCCTATGCCTAACTGTGAATATCTGCATCTGTTTCAGTTAACTCTTGGTAAAGGCTCTAAGAGGACAGCCATATTAGGGTCCTGTCTGCAGTTACAACATAACATCAGTAAGTGTCAGTGTTTGGTGACTGCTCATGGGATGGATCCAACGTTTGGGAGGTTCACTGTTAGGCCATTCCTTCATTCTCTGCTCCATTTTTGTCAATGCATTTCTTTTAGACAGGAGCAATTTTGGGTCAAACATTATGTAGGTGGGTTGGTGAACCCATCCCTCCACTGGGGACCCTGCCTATCTACTAGAGTTCGATATCTTCTCTGTTGGGCATTTCAGCTAAGGTCACCTCCAATGAGTCCTGGGAGCCTCCCCTGTCCCAGGTCTCTTGGACTTTCTAGAGGTTTCTTCCACCCCCCACTCCATGAACTTCATAATTCTCTTAGCCCTCTGGGCTTCTCTCCTTCCCTCATCCCCATACCTGATCTTGCTCCCCGTTTCACCTCACCCATCCAGATTCCTCCCTCTTTGTACCTCCCATAATTATTTTGTTCTCCAATCTAAGTGGGATTGAAGCATACTCATTTAGGCCTTACTTCTTGTTTAACTTCTTCAAGTATGTGGAGTGTATAATGGGAATTCTGTACATTTTGTCGAATATCAAATTATCAATGAGTACATACCATGTATGTCCTTTTGGGTTTGGGTTACCTTTCTTAGGGTGGTATTTTCTAGTTATATCCATCTGCCTGCAAAATTCATGATATCTTTTTTTAAATAGCTGAATAGAATTCCATTATATAAATGATCCCCATTTTCTGGATCCATTCTTCAGTTGAGGAACATCTGTATTGTTTCCAGTTTCTGGCTATTATGAAAAGGCTATTATGGACATAGTGGAGTACCTGTCCTTGTAATAAGCTATTGTTTACTTTGATCTGAATTTTTAGGAATTAGTTCATGATATCAGAATTGAGTACATACCATGCATATCCTTTTGGATCTGGGTTACCTTATTCAGTGTGATATTTTCTAGTTCTATCCACAGCTGTATCAAACTGTATTGTTATTTTTATCCTCTATTATCTTAAATGGAGTTTTTAATAAATATTAAAATAAGCATAAATATTTGGCTTTGTATCTGTGCACATGAAGAGTTAATAATTTCTCACTTAATCCATGGAAAACTTTTAATATCTTTTCTGAGACTCAGTGAAAATGGCATCACTTCATAATTTAACTTCTGAACTAGCCTGAAGGCACAGCAAGTAAGGTAGCTGTGCCCAGCCTAATATTCTGAGTTTGGTCCCTCAAACCCACTAACTTCCACAAGTTGTCCTCTCTGACCTCATATACACTGTAGTATGTGCAAGACTCACCCCGTCATCCACAGAGAGGCAGAGAAAGACAGAGAGAGAGAGAGAGAGAGAGAGAGAGAGAGAGAGAGAGAGAGAGAGAGAGAGAGAGAGAGCAGTATAGCAAATAAGGAACAGCCACAGGGACCATTAGATATTACATAAGTAAGTGAATAAATGTTTTAAAAAGTCTGCCCCTCCAAAGCAGCCACAAAGATTTTAAAAAAAAAACTTGAATGAGAAAAAATTGTGCTATCAATTTCAGAATATCTCAAGCATTCAAAGTTTTAAAAGTACACATCTTCATGTGGCCATATTAGTAAGTCCAACCCAATCAGATTAGTTTTCGAGGATGTGGGGGAAAAAATGTGTTTCTTTATGCTGTTTTAGAAGCATGGCAAGACATTGGCTCTCATGAGTTGACTCACAGCAGCTAGGGTTGCCTACATAGGTCTTGTACAAGAATGAGCTAGTAAACTTTCAGTCATAGAGAAGAAAGGAACTCATGCAGGCCAGCCCTCCCTTAGGGAGCTAATTGTAACTGAGGGCCATTGGAGGAGGAGAGGAGGCCCTTTACAGTTGTAATGAGGTTTACATGCTGAAATGGATACTTTCAAACGCATGCCTTTGTGAGCAGCACTAGTAAAACGTAGTTGTTCAAAAGAAAGCACAAATCCAAACAAAAGGACATACATTTGGGATGGGGACTTGGAGGAGGAGGGGTTGATGGAGATGGAAAGAAAATAAAATAGGGTGGGTTAACGAATATGGTCAGAATGGATTACATACACGTATGGAACTGTCAAACAACAAGTTAATCAAAATTTTGTTTTAGCTTAAAATGCTTTGGAGAGATTCATACAACCGGTTGTCTAATACTAATGTTAAAATCATTCATTGCATTCTCTAATTAAGTTTTTTCTACTTTCACGCGATTTAAGATATTATAGCCAGAATAGCCCTCAGCTGATTTAAATATTTTCAGAGGATCATATTTAATGAGGTAACATAGTTCTGGGATTTTGTTTGGACTTATTCAAGGTTGCACACAGGCACCAATGTATAAAATATGAGTATTTAAGAGTTATTAAATAGTTTTATCTGGGGAGTGTTCATGTACCCTGAGTGCTCCCATCAGGAATCAAGAAGAGGAAAGCAGCAACAATAAAATTCTGAAAGAATATTTCTACTTCTGATAACAAAATATAGTCTTTATTGAAGACTACTATAAACAAAAAGAAGAGAAGAAATTTTATCCCCACTAATAAAGATAAATATTACCTACTGAAGATTATATCATTTTGTGCAGTCAGTATACTTCCAAGTTTTATTTTCATACGTAAGTTTCTAATGGATTATCTTATATTAAGATTGTTACATTTCCATAATTACTTTATAAGAAAAATTCCTGTGATGAGTTTCTAAAAGTTTAGTTTTAAGCTAAATTAATGTTAATAAGTTCCTCATATTCTTTCCTAATAATTAAATTATTCCATTACTTATCTAGATCATATGAAAAACTTTACATTAGAATGTGTTTGTATATTTATATATATGTATATATGTACATATATATGTATATATAACATATACTGAATATATATTCAAAATGATGAGGATTTCCAATATACAGGTAAATTTTAGTGAAATATTCCATATAGACAAGAATCTTTTTTGATTAATTTCTTTGGTATTTGTAGAGTTGTTGATGTTTAAATTTGGAAATTTAAAAATCAATAAAAACATATAAAAATACTAGTGGTCTATATTTCAGTAGAAAAGTATAGCTGTGATGCTTTTATGGAGTAAGATATCCAGTAAATATGTTCCATTGCAAGATATTTAAATGGCTGCAAAGCTATAGCATTGAAGACCTAGAAAAATAGATATCTACACTTCTGGGTGGATGGGTCACAGTCCAATTAAACATTTAAGTTTTGCTTGAGTATGGAATTTCTTTGTGGAGGTCTTCTATTAGAGTTAGTGTATCTGGAATTTCCTGTTATATAAAAATAATCACTTAAGAATTAACCAAAACTCTGAGGTCTCTAAGTGACAAAGAATAACATATATTAATATGCCATTACTCTTGATATAAGTCCAAATAAAATGAATTTATATGTTAATTCCAAAATATAGAATAAATATTGGAAGCCTTTTTTTTATTGTTCTTGAATTTTGTTCTACCCATTACCTTGTCGAGAAGTCCTTGCAGTAGATTTATAATTTTGCATGGATTAACCTTAAAGGATTTCCATAACAGTCCAACAAATCAAATGTCCTTTAAAATAGCAACTTTTCAACATAAAAGAAATGCTTAATCAACATATTATGAGGCTGTATCTGGCGGGACTACAACAACAAATTTCACTATAAAAATCCCTTTATAACAACACAAAACAAAAGGTCCTCTACCATGCTCCCATATATTAGTTTTAAATTTAATGTAATGTTAAGAGAAAATATTAAACTTGGAAAGTTATATAACTGCAGACTATATTTTCCAGGAAAAAAAATGTGTACTTAAAGACTAGGAAATCTCATGGGGCACATTTCATCACTGTGATATAAACTCCAGGGAATATTGCTTCTACCGCTGCAGTTTTAATTTTATATAGTAAAATCTGCTCCAGTTAAAATTGCAATACAATGAGGATCAACAATGGAGAGATTTTGAAGCCAGTACATAAGAACTGCAAGCACAGCCTAATAGAACAAAAGTATATATCACAATTTTTCTTGACATAGCAATGGTAGATTTCATATCTAGATTTAATTTTATACCTCCAGTTTACTTATCAATTTATCCACTCTCATACTCACAAATATGTTTGTTTTGTAGAATATAATAATTAAAATAGCCCCTTTCAGAACACCATTTTTGTTTAAAGTAGTATTATAAGAAGGTTGTTGATATCAAAACTGTATCAAAATCAAAGTTGCTGGTATCAAAATAGCATCAAAATCTCAAACATTGGCTTATCCAATCTAAATAGCCAGGCTGATAGAGAATTTACAACATGTAGAAATATGCACATTAGAATTTACTAGGTAGATAGATTCATGCAATGGAGGCTGGGGGCACATTCCTGTGACTAGATGAGGACTGGAGCTGGCCTTGTTTTTTCTTTATGACAGTAGGGGGTTAAACTCAGACACTCAAACATAGGAGTAGGTGACCAGAAGAACGATAGGTATTATTCAGTGTGTGATAATTATGATCATTCTTTAACTCTGGGAATGTATATTCATCAAAAAGGCATGTCTCACTCATTTAGCTGTTTTCACGTCATATTTGACATGTATGGAGAGTGTGAAGATTTTTAGTCATCCAATAGAACTCTGCTTGTAGATGAGAATTATTTAATAGCTTATTTGTGTTGTACACTTAACCTCAAAAAGAATATATTCAACCCTCAATGCCTTTTGGCTTACTGTTTTGTCATTTCTACCCCATCCTAAAGACCCCTGCATAGCTCTTGCTCTCTCACCAATACAGGCACTGGACCAGAAAAAGGTACTTTTCTTTGAATCCCTGTAAAAAATAACAGAGCAAAATCACATTTTTTCAATGTTGCATTTTCTAGCTGTGCACCCATGCTTGCCTGTGGGTAATCTTCTAGACAGCATACCAAGTGAGGGCTTTCTAGTGCTACTGAAGGTAGTTTCAATATCTGCCTGTTAGGGATGAAGAACTCTGAGCTCTAGACTCAGAGCTGTGTTTCTACACACCTGACCCTGTTTTTGCACAAAGTTAGAGGCATTGGGGGGGGGGCATGCGTGACAAGTGGTGTTTAGAGATGCCCTTAAAGAGACTTTTCTACCCGAAAATAAAGAAAACCTTCTGCGAGAAGACAGCAGGTCCTATAGAAGACCCTCAATGCCTGTGATGCCTTTGCATGGCTATTGCAACTGGAAGTCCCCCTTGGGGGAGGAAACAGTATCAACATTCCTTGAAGGTCTGTTTTCTTATAAGTTAGGATATAATGTATTTAATCTTCTAATATTTGGAAACAGGTCATCAAAATGAAATAATACAGCATTCCAAAGATGAGTGTGCTCATTTGGATATCAAGTTTTTGTTTTTGTTTTGTTTGTTTTTTTACCTGATATCAAGTTTTTGTTTTTGTTTTGTTTGTTTTTTAATCTGAACCACGAAATTGACTTACTTAAATTTCTAGGTTGGAACACTACTGTTCTGGTGATCTGAGGAGATTAACCTATTAGCACCAGCTGAAGCATCTTTTCATTCTGCTCAGTAAGTCTTTCTGTTTTGTTGTTGTTGTTGTTGTTGTTTCATTTTGTTTTGTATTTTATAAACTTTAGATGGATTGTTCTAGCTTTACATATTTTCATTCCAAATTTCTCCTGGAAAGTGGAGGACTCTACCTTCACTCTTAATACCTTAGAAATGGGCATGAACAGGATCACAATGCTTTGTGCTTGTACTAAGAGTAAGAAGAACTGGGACCCAGTGGATACACGAACAGCAGCACTGCTGGGTACAGGATCTTCTAGTTTCAATCTGCACCTGGGAGCTGCTCCTATGCTACAGTCCTCTGCACCACAATATCATCCAAAGAAAGCTTGACCCCCGGGAGTGTTGATATACCTAGGCAGGCTAACAGGAGGGAAAAGCTAGAGTCAGAGACAGCAGGGCCAGCTAACATGAAAGATAACCAAATAGTGACAGACAAGCACAAGAACATAAGTAACAGAAACCAATGCTACTTTACATCATCAGAATCCAGTTCTGCCACAGCAAACCCTGGATACCCCAACATACATGAAAAGAAAGATTCTGATCAAAAATCACATTTTATGATGATGATAGAGGACATTAAGAAGGAGATAATAAGTCACTTAAAAAAATATAGGAGAACACAGGTAGAATAGAAGCCCTTAAAGAGGAAACACAAAATTCCCTTAAAGAATTACAGGAAAACAGAACCAAACACGTGAAAAAATTGAATGAAACATTCCAGGATTTAAAAGTGGAAGTAGAAACAATGAAGAAATCACAAAGGGAGACAACTCTAGAGATAGAAAACCTAGGAAAGAGATCAGGAGTTATAAATGCAAGCATCACCAATAAAATACAAGAGATAGAAGAGAGAATCTCTGGTACAGAAGATACCATAAAAAACACTGACACAACAGTTAAAGAAAACACAAAATGCAAAAAGGTCTTATCTCAAAACATCCAGGAAATCCAGAACACAATGAGAAGAACAAACCCAAAGATAATAGGTATAGAAGAGAGCAAAGATTCCCAACTTAAACAGCCAATAAATATCTTCAACAAAATTATAGAAGAAAACTTCCTTAACCTAAAGAAGGAGATGCCCATGAACATACAAGAAGCCTACAGAACTCCAAATAGTTTGGACCAGAAAAGAAATTCCTCCTATCAAATAATAATAAAATTGAGTGAAAATGCCCAGTAACATATAAAAGCAGACCTATCATCAGAATTACTCCAGACTTCTAACCAGAGACTATAAAAGCCAGAAAATCCTGGGCTGATGTCATATAGACCCTAAGAGAACACAAATACTAGCTCAGGTTAATATACCCAGCAAAACTCTCAATTACCATAGATGGAGAAACCAAGATATTCCATGACAAAAACAAATTTACACAATATCTTTCTACAAATCCAGCCTTTCAAAGGATAATAAATAGAAAACTCCAACACAAGGAAGGAAAAAGAAAGAAAATAATCTTCTTTTAATAAACCAAAAAGAAGATAGCCACATAAACATAATTCTACCTCTAACAACAAAAATAATAAGAAGAAACAATCACTTTTCCTTAATACCTCATAAAATTGAAAAGCTTCTTTAATGCAAAGGACACTGTGAAAAGGACAAAACTGCAATCAACAGTTTGGGGAAAGATCTTTACCAACGCTACATTTGATAGAGGGCTAATATTCAATATATACCAGGAATTCAAGAAGTTAGACTCCAGAGAACCAAATAACCTCATTGAAATTGGGATACAGAGCTAAACAAAGAATTCTCAAATGAAGAATCTCAAATGGCTGAGAAATGTTCAACATCCTTAGTCATCAGGGAACTGTAAATCAAAACAACTCTGAGATTCCACCTCACATCAGTCAGAATGGCTAAAATAAAAATCTCAGGGGACAGCAGATGCTGTAGGATGTGGAGAACGACAAACACTCATCCATTGCTAGTGGGATTGCAAGCTGGTACAACCATTCTGCAAGTCAGTCTGGAGTTTCCTAAGAAAATTGGAAATAGTTCTACCTGTGGACACAGCTATGCCACTCCTGTACCCAAAAGATGCTCCAACATATAAGAAGGACTAATGGTCTACTATACTCATAGCTGCATTAGGAATAATAGACAGAAGCTGGAAACCAACAACAGAAGAATGGGTACAGAAAATGTGGAACTTTTATACAGTGGAGTACTATTTAGCTATTAAATACAATGTCCTCTTTAGATTTGCAGGCAGATGGATGGAACTAGAAAATATCATGCTGAGTGAGGTAAATGAAATGCAGGGACAAGGAGTGGAGCAAAGACTGAAGGAAAGACTAAAGGAAGCTTGCCCCATTAAGGATCCATCCCATCTGCGGACACCAAACCCAGACAGTATTGCTAATTGCAAGAAGCACTTATTGACAGGAGCCTAATATAGTTGTCTCCTGAGAAGCTCTGCCAGAGCCCGACCAATACAGATGCTCCCAGCCAATCATTGAACTGAGCACTAGGACTAGCACAATGGAAGAGTTAGGGGAAATACTGAAGGGGTTGAAGGGGTTACAACGACATACGAACAACAATATCAACTAACTGGAACCCTGCTCCCAGAAACTAAACCACTAACCAAAGAGTACATATGGAGGGAAACATGTCTCCAGCTGCATATATAGCAGAGGTTTGCCTTATCTGGATCAATGAGTGGGGGTCACTGGTCCTGTGGAGGCTCAATGATCCAGCATATGGTAATGCTAGGGCGCTGAGGCAGAAGTGAGTGGGTGGGTGGGTAGGTGAGCACCTTCATAGAAGCAGAGAGGATGGGGGATGGGATAGGCGTTTTGCAGAGGGTAAACTTGGAAGGGGGATAACATTTGAAATGTAAATAAATAACATAACCAATAAACAATGAAAATAGAAAAAAAGGGGAAGAACTAATTAGCCTTGAACTTCAAAAGTCTTGTAATTATCTCATTATCTTGATAGTCTATCTTATGTTGGCACTGTCTCCTTTAAGGAACTTTCTTTTTTTTCTTAACCTGTATTACCCTCAGCATCTTTGTTGGTCACCACTCTTAGGCATATACTCTCTTTTTTGAAGGTACAGGAATGCCTGAAGTTCAGTATTTTGGTGCTGTAATTATATGCTAGTGAATATATATATGTGTGTGTGTGTGTGTGTGTGTGTGTGTGTGCACAATTTACATACATATATATTTCAAAATTATAGTTGATGAATAGTGAGAAAAATTATGAACCAAGTATAGAACATGGTTAGTATTTAAGTAAGTGAACAAATAAAATCAAAGCTCAGGTCTTTGAGGAATGTATGGTAAAGGGAAGGTATTTCTTTAAGAAAACCTAATTTACAATGTGCTGTAAAACAGCATTATTAATATTGGATTAGGTTAATGAAATAGAAACTGGGGATGGGTCATGAAATATAAGCTGAGCAATTGGTGCTCTCCCTCTGTAGAGTGTTCATCCCATTAAAATGAATGACTTTAGTATAGGTTTCATGGGTATGATTTATCCACCAGGGTGAGGAAAATGAATTTCATTAACTATAAAGACACAACCAAAAACAGAAAGTAAAAGTTGAATCTAGGTTCTTATATTCTCAATGCAATTAGCACTTCACCACTCCTTTACATCTTTCTAAAGTAGAAAATGTTACACATACAGACTAAGAACCAGAAATATTTACAATGCCTTCATAGCAAGTGCTATGGCTCAAAATAGAATAAAGTAAGATGGCATATTGCATCCAGGTCAAAACAGATCATAACACTATCAGTGGATGTGACTTTCTGAGGTGTAAACAAGTAAAAGGAATTGGAAACACATGTGGTTTGATTCTATTCCAATGCCCATGTCAGAACTAAGTATAGCTGCCAATAGGTTTTCTGGCTTTTAATGCCCACATGAAGCAGTGTCTTTGGAATCTCACTAGTACCTGTTAATGAAAACATTGGCTCAATCAATATCAAGTGAATAGCTACTCTGGCACACTGTGTTCTAGGTGCTGAAGATCAATCAGGAGATGAGATGTGACAAGTTCCTGTATGGAAGAAACATAATTTTGTGGTGAAAAGAAGATACATAATAAATAGTATGGTAGGTAGTGATAAGTATTAGGAAGAAAGTATTAGTGTAATAGAAGAACTGAAAAATATACTATCATTTTAGTTATAGTGAGGCTCTTTAAGGAAATGAAGGTTACACAGAAATCCATAGGCAGAGACAGAAAAATCCTGCAAATAAATGCCTGGCAATAAGCATCCTTTGATCCTCTTGTTCCAAGTCAGTTTCATCAGTATTTCCCATTGAGCCTTTCAAGGCTTCCACACATGCGTAGCTTTGAATCTTTAGTTAACTCATTTATAAGAACGTGTTTGTGGCATTATTGAGAGCAAAAGTAACATATATCCTGACTTTCCTCGCCATTTATACCCTTCTAGTGTTTTAACTAGCTTCTTAGTAGTGCTCCAAAACACCCGAGGAAATAAACATAAGGAAGGGTTTATTTTGACTCAGCAGTTTTGGAAGTTTCAATTCATGGTTTTCTGCCTCCATTGCTTTGGGCCCAAGGCAAGACATCATAGTTCCATGTGGCAGGAGTGTGAGAAGCAGATTATTTACATCACGGTGACTTAAAACACAGAAAAATAGGAAAGGATCAGGAACAAGTTAAGTTTCAAAAGCATGGCTGCAGAGATTTTCTTTATTCCATGAATGCCTTACATAATAGAGTTTTTACCCCTTCTTAAATACAGCAACACTAGCTAGTGACCTTGCCTCTTCCATAAAACAGAAATTAGTTGTTTGTCTAGATGATATGAATAGAACCATGTCAAAATGAGTCTATTTCTCTCGGTGGCCCCAATGAAATCCTAGTTAAGAGGTGTGAAAGCCATCAGTAGCCAAGTTGCATTTTGTTACTTAAGAATCCATGAGTGTCAGCCTTAACTAATACAAGAAATTGCCAGGTAACACATTGTCATAGGCTTAAATTACCTTGATATTAATATAGGTAACTGGATTTTAGAATAAATTCTTGACTTAGCTTGAGTTCCTATTGGTGCCATGAAGTACCATGAAAAAAAAAAGTCAAGTTTTGGAGAAAAGGGTTTATTTAAATTACATTTTCATATGACTGTTCACTATCAAAGGAAGTCAGGACAGGAACTCAAACAGGGTAGAAACTTGGTGACAGGAGCTGATGTAGAGGCCATGGAGGAGTGCTGCTTACTGGCTTTCTTAGCATGGCTTTCTCAGATGCTTTCTTTGAGAACACAAGACCTCCAGCTCAGGGATCAAAGCATCCACAATGGGCTGGGCCTTCTGCCATCAATCACTAATTATGGAAATCTACAGAGTTGCCTACAGCCCAATCTCATGGAGGCATTTTCTTAATTAAGGTTCCCTCATCTCACGTAACTTTGGCTTATGTCAAGTTAACATATCCAGCACACTTGTCAATGAAGGATCAGACTATCTTCAGATAAGTAATATGTTTCTTCTAATGGATAGTTGTTCTCAGGAGTATCATGGTGTTTTAATTTTGGAATGTATACTTAAAACTCAGCCTGGGATCATAGCCTTGATTTTGATTGTATGAGTGGTGCGCTTCATCTTCATATGTTATAGAATGAAGAGGCAGGAAAAAAGAATGAAAAAGTGGTAGTCATTGAAGCAGTCCATGTGCTTATACTATTTACTAGGTATATTAACTTGAAAGACCTATAAACACATGGTAATTTGATAAAAACTGATAACATAATGAAATCTTTTCATTATTATTATTATTAATATTTTAGTCGGGGTCTCACAGTGTAGCATTGGCTGCTCTATATCTTTATAAGTAGTCCAAACTGACTTCTAACTTATATATATCCACCTGGTTGGAATAAAGTTGTGAAACACCATGATACCATGCTGAGCCCAGATAGATTCTTACAGGGCCCTCCAAAGTTCTGTTGTATTCTTTCATTTAGACTACACCTAGTTGCTAAGAGTTTCCATGGCCTATCTCCTGCCCAATCTAGATAAAAACAGATACTTTCTCACTGTAAGCAACAATGCTATATACCAAACCTTTTATACTCACTAGAAAAAATGCATACAAAAAATGACAAGGGCTAAGTTACAACCTTTTCTTTTCAGCCCATCAATCTTCTCTATGTATTTTGTAATCTCATTTTTCCAAAACCATTCCAATTATAGCTCATAAAAAACCTAAAATTTACCTATGCTTGCAAAATTCTGGGTTTTTTTTTTTGTATTTTTGTTATGTAGACTTTCTCTCTGGTTATTAAAAAAATAACATGATACTTTGTCTATAAAAAATGCTTCTGAACTATTGATAAGACGTTTGTTTTGAACTGATCTTTACCAGTGTCAGAATGGATTTGTACATATCATCTGCTCTGCTTTATTCTATATCCACATTTGTAAATGGGAAGAACAATCCCCAAAATATCAAAATGAATTAAAAGCAATTACTGACCATAGTTGTATTGTGTCCTCAGCAATTAAGCTAGGCGACTCTCACCTTTATTTCATATATTTGTGATTGATTGTTATATTCTGAAGTATATTTGATATGCTGCTTTCTTATAACTATCCAAGTAAAAATTATTTAAAAATTAGTTGAGAAAACTCACAATTATTCCTTCTTTGAGTAATGGTTTATATTATCTCGAACTATTTTCTCTTACTGAATGGGCAAAGTAAATAAGTTTACAGTCATTTCAAGAATAGTAACTTACAAAGTGATATAATTATACCACATGTAATTAGTATAACATATTTATAAATGTACCTTTAACATTTTAAAATGATTTTTCACAAAAATACACGTTAACATAGTAGTATTTGGATATAATTTTACTCCATTTGAAAAAGTATTTGTTCTTAGAAGACAGATACTATGAAGATTAATGTGACAGTATTTAAGTAAAAATTGCTTCTTAAATGTTTGTTCCTTTAAAAAGTTGTTCTCTTGAGATCTGAGAATTTTCAAAAGTGACATTAAGAAAATAGTATATGCTGTCACAAATTATCCCAACACGCACTGGGAAATATATAAATGTTTACATAAGGAACCTGGAAATTAACTACTCAGATTTTGAAGAAGTATTTCTGTTGATAATTAAAAACTATAGAGATGGTCAATTTATTCTTCTACGTTGTAATTGATATGCAAAAATGTGTGTTCCTGATAGCTAAATGGTAATTTCCCATAAGTTTATTTTCAGGGTACAAATGATTCAATGCTATAAAACATTAATTTCTAGATAAAAACAATCAGTCAATTTTTTTTATTCTTATTAAACAATTCATGTGCCAAAAGAGGGTATTCTAAAAGGGACTTTTGTTTTTTGAGTGCTCTGTATTGTCCATACTTGATGTTTTGCCTGTATTTCAATTTGCATATTGAACTTTAAAAATATGCTTAAGTCATGCTATGTGCTCCACTTGTGATTTCTACTGCACCTAGTTAGATCACTTTCCTCGAGAACATCTTTTTTTCCCCTCATCATATCTTCAAAATTTGTTTTAACTCACCAGAAGAGGAGCACATCTCCTTATAATGCCAAACTTTAATTGAACAGACAGTTGTTGCTTAAAATGTATATATTACATATAAGTACTGTGTTTAAGTTGTTCCCTCCTTTCTTTTTTTTTATATTTTCTTTTTTTTAATTTATTTTAGATATTTTCTTTATTTACATGCGA
>NC_045030.1:125598374-125598925 GCF_008632895.1 Mastomys coucha
AGTTAATCTCTGCAACTCCTTCCGTGGGTATTTGGTTCCCCCTTTTAAAAAGGAATGAAATGTCCACCCTTTGGTCTTCCTTCTTCTAGAGTTCCTTGTGGAATGTGGGTTGTTTTTCCTGTATTCCAGACTTCTGTGCTAATAACCATTTATCAGAGAGTGCATACCGTGTTTGTTCTTTTGTGATTGGGTTACCTCACTCAGGATGATATTCTCCAGATCCATCCATTTCCCTAAGAATTTCATAAATTTATTGTTTTTAATAGCTGAGTAGTACTCCATTGTGTAGATGTAGCACAATTTCTGTATCCACTCCTCTGTTGAGGGACATCTGGGTTGTTTCTAGTTTCTGGCTATTATACATAAGGCTGCTATGAACATGGTGGAGCATGTGTTCTTGTTACATGTTGCAGTATTTTTTGGGTATATTCCCAGGAGTGGTATACCTGGGTCCTCCAGTAGTACTTTGTCCAATTTCCGGAGGAACCGCCAAACTGATTTGCAGAGTGGTTGTATCAGTTTGCAATCCCACCAGCAATGAAGTAATGTTC
>NC_045030.1:125604521-125611088 GCF_008632895.1 Mastomys coucha
TCCTCTGTCACTAAGAAGCTGAGAGGATCCTGTCCCTGCCGCCCTGTGGCTCCCCTGGGAGTCGTGGGTCCTGTGCCTCCCAGCTGGCTGCTGAGGTCTCAGAAACTCACCAGAGAGAAAATGGCGGATCCCGCCCGGGTCCTGTTCCCTCCTTTCTCCAGCATCCCCTATACCTCTACTCCTTCTCAACTTTATGCCCTCTTATTCTTTATTATTCACACACATGTGCAGTCTTTCTGCCCCCACTTCTTTGGTGTTCCTTGAGCCTTAGGAGCATTTAGAGGTTGTATTGTAGATGTACCAATTGGGCCTGAACACCCCACAGTGAGTTGTTCTCTATGTTTTAATTGGCTGTAGATTTCTCTAATGGGTTTTTCCTACTGGAGAAAGAAACTTCCTTGAAAAAGTATGAGAGCTACCTTACCTATGGCTATCAGGATCAGTACTAAGAAAACACATATAAATTATACTGGCTTAGGAAAGCCAAAGTATTGGGTTTTCCTCTGGGGTCCATGAACACATCAGTCACAGGCTGACTTACTGTATTAGGCATAAATTTTCTGCTATCGAGAGGACATTAAGTTCAATTAGATGGCTGTAGGTCACCACCAAGACATAAATGCCACTACAACACCCTTGCAGATGTCTTGCCACACTGGTCATTGTTGTGACCAATGTATCCAAGCTTTGCAGATGAATAGGACTATTGATTACTTTTCTCCCTTTAAGAATTCCTTTTAGTACTGTGAGAAATAGTCCTTAGTCAAGAGGCTTCCATGACATTGTAAGCTTATTTGCTCCATCTTATATTCAAAGTGTTTGCTTTCTTCAGGAATAGAGTGTTTCCTTCAGTTTCTAAGTAGTAATGAATGGAAATAGCAATGGCCTATACTCAAACCTGCCCAGCAACTCCCATGGCTGGTTATGGAGATTTCATTAAATTGTCAATGGATTTTGGGTGTCCTCAAGGCCCCATTGTAACCCAAGTAGCATTTAATACACACACACACATAGAGACACACACACAGACACACACACACATACATACATACATACACATACTCACACACACACATTTTAAATAAACATAAAATAATATGATATGATTCCTCATCCTTCCACTCTGAACTCTGGATTGACATCTGTCACCAGACAAATCACTTTCTCTCCATTTTCCCACACCCCCCTTAATCTACCTCTATCCACTCTGTACCTCATAGAGATCCCCCTCCCAAATTCTTACCCTTTCACTTTCCTTGTAACTGTTTTTCCTCCGGGTAATAAACCACATTAAAAAATTCACGACTCCATTTTGTCACTCGTGGCTCTGCCTGCATTCTCAAAGGCCTGTGAGTACCAGGGACATTCAGGTGAGACTGTTGCCCTATCTTCCAATTCCCTGATTACTGATTCTTCCTGGGGCACAACCAGCAGAGGCACCCTGTCCCCTGAGCTTCATCTTCCAGCTTATAGCTCTGCCTGCATTCCATTCCAGTAGGCATGTCAGTATCCAGACAACCAGTTAGTTCCCTGCCCCAGGCTCTTTGTCTTCCAGATTTCCTTGGAAAACACCCAGAACAGCAAACTGGGCCATGTCTACTATAGTCCATTTTCTGGCCCACAACCCTGCCTACATTCCTAGAGGCCTGCTGGCACCAAGGGCATGCATATGGCTGAAGAATAGTGAAAGAACAGAATCAATAGGAGCCAGAGCAATGTGGCAGTGCCAGAGATCCTACTACAGCAAGCCAAGGATATCCTAACACAACCAAAGCAAAAGAAAATGACATTAAATCCAATCTTACAAACCTGTTAGAGGCCTTTAAAGAAGAAATGAATAAATCCCTTAAAGAAACTCAGGAAAATAAAATTAAACAGGTGAGAGAAATAAATAAAACTTGAAAATGGAAATAGAAACAGTAAAGAAAACACAAACTGTGGGGCTCCTGGAGATGGAAAGCCTAGGTAAGTGAATAGGAGCTACAGTTGTAACCATCGCCACCACAGAAAAAAGAGATAGAGGAGAGGAACTCATGCATAAAAAATTCTTGCGAAGAAATCAACATATATGTCAAAAAATGCTAAATCTAAAAAGTTCCTGCCTTAAAATATCCAGGGAATATGTGGCACTATGACAAGACCAAACCTAAGAAAAATGGGCATAGAAGATTCTCATCTATAAGGTTAAGAGAGTATTTTCAACAAAAATCATAGAAGAAAATTTCCCCAACCTAAAGAAAAGATGCCTATAAACTGACAAGAAGGTTACAGAAAGTCAAATAGATTGGACCAGACAGGAAAATCAAAATACTAAATGTACAGAAAAAAAAGAATGGCAAAAACTTGAAGGGAAAAGGTCAATAAATATACAAAAACAGATCTATCAGAACTACATCAGATTTCTTAACACAGACTAGCCAGAAGGACCTATGAAGATGTCTTGCAGATTCTAAGAGACCACTGATGTCAGCCCAGACTACTAGACCCAGCAGCACTTTCAATCATCACTGATGAAGAAAATAAGATATTTCATGACAAAACCAAATTTAAATAATATTTATCCACAAACACAGCCCTACAAAAGATACTAGAAGGAAAACTCCAATCCAAGCTAACTACACTAAAGGAAACATAAAAAATTAATAATTTCACTGCAAAACCGAAAGAAGAGAAATGCACACACGCATGCATGCATGTGGCCATACACACTGCCACCACGAATATCAAAATAACTCAATTTAACAATCATTGATAATTAATATCTCTCAAAATGAATAGATCCATCACACTGGCAAATTTACTATTAGTAAAATGACAATATTACTACCTTGTCTACAATCTTCAGGAGTTGTTGGGAAGAATGAATAGGATGACAGATTTAAGTGTTCAATATAAATGGTAAAAGAATTTTTAAAATATACCTAAGTATTGTCTTGGATAAGTAATATGTTGACTACCAAATATGATGCTATGTCAACCCGTACTTCACTTCTACACAAGTTTTCTTTACTATGTTGCAAACAGAGTCTTCTGTACATTGCTTTATAATATATTAAACCTATCAGTGACCAATTTCTTTGGTGATGCAGGCTACATCACTTCTAATGTTTTTGATCTTGGTGACATAAAGTTGATTCATATAAGATTTAACAAACATTTGGGAATAAATAGTTGTCTCTTCATTTTTCTTTTCTAATTTGTAGATGTTTTGGCATAGTATGAGGTTTTACAAAGAAGTTTATTACTCAGGGATGGAGGATAGAGTTTCTAACAGAAGAAGTTCAATGAAACTAGGTAAGCAATAGTAAGATTGACTTGAATCAAATCAGACAGAAAACCATAGGCAACCATGGGAGAAATAATCAAAAAAAGTTTGATGAACCCTGATGAAAGAGTTTTTAGTAAATTTGACTCTCAGTAGAGAAAACAGAAAGATGTCATAAGCCAGAAATAAGGTGAATTGAACATTAAGAAATTTTTTGTACACCAAGAAATACACAGCCCTTTGCAGAGAGTTTTAGAGGTTAACTTCCTTTAAAAAGATTATTGTGCCGGGCGGTGGTGGCACACGCCTTTAATCCCAGCACTTGGGACGCAGAGGCAGGTGGATTTCTGAGTTCGAGGCCAGCCTGGTCTACAAAGTAAGTTCCAGGATAGCCAGGGCTACTCAGAGAAACCCTGTCTCGAAAAACCAAAACAAAAAACAAAACAAAACAAAACAAAAAGATTATTAGATTATTGTGTTGAAAGCAGTAGTTAAGACCATAATAGTGGGCTACAGTTGTACTCTGAATTTATAGGCTAATTTCTCAAGCATTCGTTTTGATATTCTGACTTTTATCTGACAATATTTTGTACACCATAGAGTATTTTCACTTTACTGTTACAGTGGTCTTTAGGAATTAAGAAATACTAACATACAAATGATAGAACTAAGTCAACAATAAAAGAAAGAAGATTGATTTTAAATAAACCAATAAGCAAGGGGTTGTTTGTTGCTGCATCCCAGACTATGGAAAATAGAAGAACATTTAAAATGTAGTACTCCACAGTTGTGATCCAAGTTGATTATGTTTTCTCCTATGCAGGGTAGCCTCTTATACCCAACAGTGATTACACCACCTTCATCACTGGTTGTTGGTGTTAGAAGCTCTATCAGCATCTTCAGTGGCAGCTGGATAAAAAGTTCTACATTTATCTCAAAAATCTATCTTTCACGCTGAAATCTTTTTATGCTGCCTGAAAATATATTCTGAATCAACTCTGAAAAGAAGAGAGCTTAAATACTTGACAGCAGTTATATAGTCAATGCAGGCCATAATTTCTGTTTCAGAAACCATGTGTGCAAGCTGATTTTTTTTTTCATCTGTAGCAAGAGTTCTAGGGCCAAATTTTCAAACAAGCATTTGTGTGTATAAAATGGGTAATTGCACACACAAATGGACAATTTTGTATGCAATTATCCATTTTGCATACACAATTATATGCCTCTAAGGGTATAACACATGTACATGAGATTTGGTAAGCCTACACATTACACCTTCCTTTGAAAATCTAGTCCCCATTGTAGGTTTCAGAAATGAAAACTGGGATTCTTAAAAAACAAATCAGTGACATTATTTTCCCATGGATCATCCCTTTCCTTCAACAATCTTTATACCTACGCAGTTATCCTCTGGTGAATCCCAACAACCCTTTCAATGTACGGATGCTAAAAAAAACTATTGTTTTATTATAAAAATGAAGAAATCAAGATGGATCAGTTGGCTTACATTAAATATTACACAATATCCATTTAAGTTCCAAGATAATTGATTCCACCTGTGAGATCTAATGCCATTTTTAAAGATCAATAAGTGCCTATGGTATGGGAGATGTGCACAAATACCAACTTTGCTGTTGGAGGACCAATTAAGTCCAAGTTTATTTCTACTTCTTTTCTGACAAAAGACTTGCACTACTTCCTTTTTTTCTAGCTTACATCTAGTAAGAGAACAAGTTTTTATAGGAGGGCTTGTTCACCTGGAAAACTCCTATGTCATTGTCAGAACAAGAGAATGAAATGTTCACTCACTTCACAAAAGCAAATTGTGTCTTTGAGTGTGTAGCAATCATGAAAGAAGTTTATTTGACTGATAGCAGCCCGAGTTTTCTGGTTAAAAATGTGGCTTTCTTATGAAACCAAACACAGTCTTCTTTATGGCTTTGATAGCCCCAGAAGAAGAGAGACACTCTGGAATATTTTTTGTTGTTGTATTTAAGTTGTGCTGCCCTTTCCTATTCCTGATTGACTTGCTACCTGTCTAGCATGCCATTTTGTGATCTGTGCTGATGGTACTGCAGAAGTAGAAAGCGTAAGTATATTTTAGAGAAAAAAAGAACATTATCCCTCCATGATTGTACCTAAAGCCTATGAATTGTGTATTAAAAGTCATCTAGATTATTTGAAGCAAACTTTTTATTGAACTGTTAGTATCTACTAGTAATAATCTGGCAAAGAAGCAGCAAGAGTGTCAGTCACAGACAGTCATTAGTTAGAGATAGCAAGGAATAGCATTATAATGAGTGACCTAACTTGTGTGAGTATGTGTGTGTGTGTGTGTGTGTGTGTGTGTGTGTGTGTGCATAAATACAATCATATAATCACACCTCGATGGTCAAATCTTCTGAAAGACCTGACTCTGCCAATGATATTTGTAATTTCTTTAGAAATAGCTAAAGCTGAGACAGACCTCTAGAAATAAATAGCATACTGCTCATTATTCTAAATCCTTTCATAAGTGTGTTTATTGGTATGCTTAATAATTTGTTTCTTTAGCTACTTGTATCTTAGGATCCCAGTGTGCTTTTTTTTTTAATTTTATTATATATTTTCTTTATTTGTATGTCATACAATATCTCCTTTCCCAGTTTCCCCTCCGAAAAAAACCAAGAAACCAAAAAACAAAAAACAACAAGAACAAACCCCTGCACCCTCCTCCCTCCCCCTGCTTGCCACCCCACCATCTCCTGCTTCCTGTCCCTGGCATTCCCCCACACTGGAGCACAGAACCTTCACAGGGCCAAGGGCCTCTCCTCCCATTGATGACCGACTTGGCCATCCTCTGCTACACATATGCAGCTGGAGCCACGAGTCCCACCATGTGGCCTCATAAACAAATCTCTCATTTGGCTAAGCTTGCTGCCATTGTTTGGTTTCGCATCTGGTGACCTATCCACTTTGCTACGTGGCCCATTGGGATTGGCTAAGCTTGGGAGTACTCAATGGCCGAGGGTGGGCCAGAAGGCAGAGCTAAAGTAACGCTCCCCAGAGGCAGGAAGGCAGAGCTTAAGGAGCTTAAGTAACTGCTGAAGAGAGGCAGGAGCAGCAGAAGACAGAAGGCAGGAGAAGCCAGAAGTAAGAGAAACAGGCAGGAGGAGCAGGAGGGAGAAGCAGGAGGGAGAAACATTGTTAAAAGGTTCCTGAAATAAACTGCAAAAGGAAGAGCTCAGGTTATGTCTTTCTTGCTGGTTGAGGAGGACACAACATTCTCCAGATCCATCCATTTCCTAAGAATTCCATAAATT
>NC_045030.1:125611098-125617142 GCF_008632895.1 Mastomys coucha
CAATTTCCGGAGGAACCGCCAAACTGATTTCTAGAGTGGTTGTACCAGCTTGCAATCCCACCAACAGTAGGCACAGGGGAAAATTTGTGTACATGATACTGGTAAACAATACAAGCCACAGCCATCCCCCAAACATGTCAGGCATGAATTAATTTTCCAACAAAAACTTAAGTACCTAAGCAAGAGTCTTCTGGACCCAGTCACATAATTGCAGTGATTTAGAAAAGCTCTGTAAATATGTATATCAAGTTAATCAAGTTTTGGATTTTTCAACATCAAAGTTTGACTAAAGATTTTACCATTTACTTTTATCATGGTTTATATTATGACTTTCTATCATAATTTATTCTTACCAAGCTCCCTATTATCTTCATGTGCATATAAGATAGGTCTTGGTTTTACAGCAATCATTTTGTTTAGCTGTCTAATGGACCAGAAGTCTTCAACTAGGATGCCTCTAGGTCATTTATCCAAGTGCAATGTGGCTAATATATTCAAAAATCAAAAGTAGCTTTTACAAGTTATGGGATCTAGGGAAAGCAATCTTGGCTGACATATTAAAAAATATATTTCCTTAAAATTCTGTACTGTTGAGTTCAGAGTTAAGAATTCACACACAGATGTTTTGTTCCATACTCAAGTTGTACTTTTGCATGCCACTAAGCATACAGTTATCTCCTTAGCACATAAATTTGTAATTTTAAGCATATACTACATGCTGAAATATTTATATACAAGTAGGCCCTGGGAACACATAACTTTTACCCTTGGTGAGCTGTTACAAATGAATATGCAAAATCATATGCACGTATGCAAATGGAATCTGACTCTTCTACTCCCCCTATCTTCACCAAATTTCTTTTATATGGGAAGCAATTCAGTTTAAAAATGGAAGCATTCAGAATTTTTCCTTCTGCCCTGTTTCTACAAACCTTCCTTTCCCCATGTAACAATTTCCACTTGGACAAGCTTCTCATCCTGTTAATGCCTTGTGCATTTCCTTTATCTGAGTAGTCTTTCTGGCAAGCAGTTTGCTCCTGGAAGAAACTTCTTTAAGCTTAAAGAAGTTTGAGCTGTACGCATAAAGAGCATAAAGAGCTTTCTTTCATCCAAGAAACCATCAAGGAAAAGGCATTCTAAAGGAAGTGTAAACTCACAAGCAAGCTTATAAAAATGGGCTAGTCTATTTAACTCCAGAAACGACAGCAGCCAATGGCTTCAGGGCTTTGATGACATTGAAATGCCTATGCCCTGAGGATTTCATTTATTTCGGTAATGAAAGCACTGTTTTGAGGCTTCCATGCTCTTTGCATTAATCACACCTACCACAACTTGTTTTAAGATAATATTGTTTTGTTTATGCTAAAATGATCTAATTAAAAATTGACTGTAATCTTGCCTGGGAAACTTTGGGGGAATTTAATGCATAATCAGAATTCAACAGATAATATCCTCATCAGTGAATGAGAGTAAGACCTTAACCGAAGGCCAAAAACAAATTACCCAATCACCCATCACACAGCAGAATGAGAAGATTTAGTGTGTATTTAACTGGAACGCATGTATTTTGCAGGCTCACTAGATGCAAAATCATGTAGAACAAGATATCACCAAGCTATTTGAAAATGAAGGGGTACTTTGTTTATCTCATGATTTGGGTATGTTTCTGAACTGGGAGAAATAGCTCAGGATAACCCCTCTCTTTTCAAATCTCATATCCTGGACAGATTTCAGAATTTTTGAAAATGAAGAACAAAGCTCCCCTTTTGCTGAAGGATACATTTTTTTCAAGGTTGTGATTTTATTGTGCCCATTTGTTGTAGTGGTGGTCTGTTTATGAGGAAAGACCAAGGTCAAGTGGCTGTGCATCATTAAGACAGGGATGATGAAAGGAGGAACAAAATACATTCATTAGCAAACCAATATAAAAATGGAAGAAAATTTACAGAGGAGAGCATGGGGCAATGAGGGACTAAATGCCCACAGCCTCTCAATCAAAGACAGATAATATGCCTTCTGACTCTCTCAATTAGTTGCACCCCTGTGCCATTCAAAGACACTCATTTCTCCCTCTCCATTTATTTTAATTAAGCTAAACTAGAGTCCTTGTCTTTTAATTGCCATTAACATTTTGTTGGCTTTTCTGACCCTAAGACAGAACTTCCTTAATGTCAGCAGTGATATCCCTTTTATTTAGCTTCCAGTCTGTTCATTTGTAACATCTGTAGCATCAGGCAGATCTACATATTATTTTCTGCCTTTGAAAAAAAATGAAAGAATGTATCTGCTTCTTTTCTTCACAATATATTCAAAATTTGACCTTAATTGTGTAAAGTCAACATTGATTCACAGTTTTAAATGACTTTTAAGTCTTACTGAGAGTCCTGTGAATAATCTGAGATTGCTTTATCTTGATAGAGCAGGATTTTTTATACCATTTTTTCCCACTTAAGTTGCTTTATCACACAACTTGTGAAATAATGATTTTGCTAGAAAAATTGAAGAGGATTAACTAAGATGTCCAAAAGTCTTTGCTTCCACTTCTGCTATTATATTATATGTAAAGCCACTCTTTTTCATAGAGAAACATTCTTCTAGAATGCCTAATGGTAAACAATTACTTTAAGGTATATTTCTTCATCTATAAAATACCAAGTATAAATCAAAGTAGTCAGAATCTCAACACCATGGATATTTGCATGATGACCCAAATAAAAATAGGAGTGGTATTCACTTTAATGGCAACAAATATAAATGTGTGGGGTAAAACCTCCAATCTGTGCCTAATTCCTATGCAAGTGTTTACAATGTAAAGGCTATGGGATTTTCTAGGTCATTTGGCATTATGTGAGAAAACTACCACTCTGCCCCCATATGCTGAAGCATAAGTATCTACACAGACAGGTAGGCCATGTATTAGAATCCTTGAGGATATCAGTTGTCTTCTAGTCAATTTAAAAGTGGCTTGACATTCATTTTTCTAGTAAACCTGTTCATTTTCTTATAAGAGTTCTCTTGTAAACCTAGTCGCTATGTGAAGATTGTTTTAAATTTACTAAAATAGACTTAACAGAAATAGAAGATACATAATTCTATGTATATAGAAGTGATACATATTTATATGAAGAACGTATTATATATTTTGCACATAGCTCATAAATGGTATAGCAATATTCATATACTTTGAGGTGAAATTAATCAATTAAGCTCTAAATAAAGGGACTAGAATTTCTTGCTTTAACACCACTGGTGATAAAGATAGATATGGGAGACAAATAATTAAATGCAAATATTTACATTGTTTTCAGAATGATTTTTCAATATCTTTAAACTGGCACAGTTTTCTATAATTTAGACAGAATGAGATATTACTCTAGAAGATGGTACATATGTTTAATTGGAATTTATTTAAAGAAACAAATCTTTGTAGGAGAATAAATATATCAAGGATAAAGAATTAGTTTTAGTTGCTCAATTCCTATAGCTTGGTTATATATTTAGTTATTCACTTATACATTTATTATTTTGGCAGTACTTTTGCTTAACTTTAACTAATTTTAACTTTTTTTTCCTGTATATTCATTAACATTTGAAGAGTTATATCTGACATAAGATATTTTAGGCTGGAGACATGACTCAGTGCTTAACAGCACTTGTTGCTTTTCCAGAGACCCAAAGATTGGTACTCAATACCCATATCAAGAGGCTTGCCACCACCTGTTAACTGCAGCTTCTGCAAAATCTGATATATCTCTCTTGTCTCTGTGGGCACATGAACTCACATTTACATACCTGTCTACCACTCAATCATAATTAGAACTAACAAAAATAAATGTTAAAAATGTAAACTACTTCATATTAATCATCCTACTTTCTAATTTCTATTGCAGTTCAAAGAAGTGGTGAGCTTCTAGATAAAAGAGTGAACGCCAGGCAGTTCTGTGAATTTTTTACCAATTTTATTGAATTCTTTAATTACATTTACTACTTCCATATATGGTTAATTGTCCAAATCCAGCCAGAACCCAGGGTATAACCAATCACAGGCATTCTTCCAATTACCCAGTATGTGCATAAAGGGACTGAAAACAAATGAGAAAAGGGGTGATGTTTTCCCTAAAAGCTTTAGTTGCAATATTTCAATGCACAAGCAAACTTTCAAATAAGCTTTTTTTAAAAGATTTATTTATTTATTATATGTAAGCATACTGTAGCTCTCTTCAAATATTCCTGAAGTGGGCATCAGATCTTTTTACGGATGGTTGTGTGTCACCATGTGGTTACTGGGATTTGAACTCAGGACCTTCGGAAGAGCAGTCAGTGCTCTTACCTGATGAGCCATCTCTCCAGCTCAAATAATCTTGACTATTATAAATTGCTTACTGGAACTATACATATTAGAAGTATATATATGGAAGTAATCTGGTTTTTAAAGGTATAGCTAGTCTTTAGCTTATAGTAATTAAAAGGGTGGGTAACTATCAAAAACCATATATAAATATCAATATTTGCTGAATAAAGGTAATAGGAGGGAGAAGAGAATACTAAAAAATACCAAATAGAATACTCAATAGAAAGGAAGAAAGAAAGAAAGAAAGAAAGAAAGAAAGAAAGAAAGAAAGAAAGAAAGAAAATGGGCCTGGTAAAGCAGTCACGTACTCCCAGCTGATATAGATGCTGAAGAAAGAGGAATAAGATCACAAGTTTAAGGCTATCTTGGGATTCAGTGCATTCAAGTCCATCTTGGGCAAGTTCATGTGACCTGAAGGTGTATGTATGTTCAGGTTTAGGTAACATTGCACTGATGTGGGTATCTGGCATTGCCTGGGAGGCTGTAAGTCAGCAATAAATGGCTGATGCAATGCTTCTAGGAAACATAACTGCAAACCATGATGTAATTTAATTTATGTGTAATTTCATTTATGTCTTGAAGTCAAAGGTGCTTTCCCTGTGCTGTCTATGTGAGCGTCTGCATGTGTGTTTGTGCCTGTATTCATGACAGTAAAACAAACATGTCTGATTTGCCTATGACTCTTGCAGTTATTTTCAGCCTCTCAGATTCTTGTTAACTCTCCTCTATCCCTGCTGTCTGAGCTTGAACCTCACAGACCCAGTTTTAAAAGAAAAAGAAAAAGGAAAAGAAAAAGGAAAAGAAATAAGAAAAAAAATGCTACATATATAATCCAGAAATAAAGTAATTGCCTAATATGCATAAATCTCTAAGCTACATACCCAGCATTACATGAATATAAAAAACAGAAAGTAATCAATAACTTGTGATTTCATTGCTTCATATGTCACAATTATTAGAATACCTAGTAATACATACACACAGCAAATCACCCAGCAAAACTAGAGAGTGACTGAATAATATGATGTAATTGGTATTTTGAGAATATTTTACCCAATGACATAAAATTTTCCAAGCATCTACAAACCTAGTTGAAGAAATTCAAATTAATGTAATCACAAGGTATGTGTTCTGTGATAATAATGAAATCAAACTACAAATCAGTAATATAAAGACAAAGGGGAGATGTTGAAACAACTAGTAACTGAATAACTCATTTCAAAACAATCACTTAACCAAAGAAATAGAAAACTTAAAATATTGTGACATGAATTAAATAAGAATTCATTATAACAAAATATATGAAACACAACAAATACAGATCAGAATGGTACATATTCACATTATATTATATTATATTATATTATATTATATTATATATATATATTATAACATCTCAAATCGAAGTATAATCCTGAAATTGGGGTTCCATGGGCTATGGCTCAGGAGTAAAGCACTTGCATAGCTTGTGAAAGGCCCTGAAAAACTAAACAGAAATGGAAGAAAATGAGGAAACTCTATCAACAGTACATCGATAGATGAATAGTAAAGAAGCAAAATCAGTGAGTTTATGAAAACTGGCAAATCAATAGAGGAAATTAAGAAGAGAAAGTGTTATTTTGATATCAAAATCAGAGAAAATGAATTTAAAAATGAAATGTATTGATAAGTATCTCTTAAAAACTTAGGCAAA
>NC_045030.1:125617152-125634282 GCF_008632895.1 Mastomys coucha
GTAAAATGAATTTAAAAATGAAATGTATTGATAAGTATCTCTTAAAAACTTAGGCAAATATAAAATAATAACTGACCAATATTAGCAATAAGTAAATGATATCTTATTCAAGTGGAACATACAACAGGCATGCAAGGCTAAATTATTGTTTTCCATCACTTAATAAAATCCATTATATTAACTAATTTAAGAAAAATGAGATAGCAACAAATACAGAAAGGAGATTGGACCAAGTTTAGTATCTATTCATTGTAAAGGCTGTCAGCCATCTGAAAATACATTGGAATGTGCTAAACTTAACTGAATGTAACAAAAAATACAGTTAAGTGAAGATGGCTGATTAAAGTACACAAGTGATCATAGGTTCTCCAGGGAATCACATCAGAACAGGAGGCTACACTTCATGGGGTTCACTACAGGATGTGTTGAAGTTTAGTTTTGACTATACACAGGTTGGAAAAGAAAACTTCCTAGAGAAGAAAAGACTGGTGAACAGAACAGAGAATGAAACACTCTAACACCAGGTATGAACTGAGTGACAACAGTTGAATGTAGAGTTAAAATACAAAAAGGATGGGGAAATTAAGAAGACACAACCAGTACAAGTTTCAGTGCCATACACATAATCATTCAGTCTAAACAGGAAGGGATCTGAAATCTTTATACCATGACATAGGATAAGTTTTCTTTTCCTGGCATTTAGGCTTTTCCCAGTATTAGGGAATTACATGCAGATGGTTTACTGCTACGGCAATCAAAGGGTCTCACATTTTCCTATTAAAAATAACCAAAATCAAATTTCATCACAGTAATCCAGGAAGTATTGTCCTTGAGGGTTCAATAGTTTAGTTATATAGGTAAGCCTTTCAGTCAAAACTAGTGAGGACCATAGTGAACTAGTGAGAATTGCATACGGACTAAATCTATAAGACATAGGAAGTGAGGATAGACTTCTTTGAGTATTTTCAAATTGGAGAGCTATTTAAAGGATCAGAGGAGGGATGGGTAAAATAAGATAAGTAATTAGGTGTAGAAACTATATTTTGGACTACCAGAGCTGAGTATGCATAGAACAAATAGCTGCCCAATACAAAGAGAAAAACTTTATATGATCTCAAAGGTTTAGGAGTTCCATGGTGGAACTTTTGGGGTCAGTTAAGTTTACACTCTTATCATCTGCAAACAGTGATATTTTGACTTCTTTTTTTTTCCAATTTGTATCCTTTTGACCTCCTTTTGTTGTCTAATTCCTCTGGCTAGGACTTCAAGTGCTATATTGAATAGGTAGGGAGAGAGTAGGCAGCCTTGTATAGTCACCAATTTCAGTGGGATTGCTCCAAGTTTCTCTAGATTTAGTTTGATGTTGGATACTAGTTTGCTGTATATTGCTTTTACTATGTTTAGGTATGGGCCTTGAATTCCTGATCTTTCCAAGACTTTTATCATAAAGGGATGTTGGATTTTGTCAAATGCTTTCTCAGTATCTAATGAGATGATCATATGGCTTTTTTCTTTGAGTTTGTTTATATAGTGAATTACATTGATGGATTTCCTTATATTGAACCATCACTGCATCACTTGAATGAAGCCTACTTGATCATGATGGATGATCGTTTTGATGTGTTCTTGAATTTGGTTTGCAAGAATTTCATTGAGTATTTTTGCATCAATGTTCATAAGGGAGATTGGTCTCAAGTTCTCTTTCTTTGTTGGGTCTTTGTGTGGTTTAGGTATTAGTACAATTGTGGCTTTATAGAACATATTGGGTAGTGTTCCTTCTGTTTCTATTTTGTGGAATACTTTGAAGAGTATTGGTATTAGGTCTTCTGTGAAGGTCTGATAGAATTCTACACTAAACATATCTTGATGTGAGCTTTAATTGGTTGAGAAAGTTTTAATGAGTGCTTCTATTACTCTGGGGTTATGGGACTGTTTACATCATTTATCTGATCCTGGTTTAACATTGGTACCTGGTATCTGTCTGGAAAATTGTCCATTTCACCAAGATTTTCCAGTTTTATTGAATATAGGCTTTTATATTAGTATCTGATGAAATTTGGATTTCCTGTTTGTGTTGTTATGGCTCCCTTTCCATTTCTGATTTTATTAATTTGAATACCATCTCTGTGCCCTCTAGTTAGTCTGGCTAAGGGTTTTTCTGTCTTGTTGATTTTCTTAAAGAACCAGGTCCTGGTTTTGTTGATTCTTTGTATATCTCTTTTGTTTCTACTTGGTTAATTTGAGTCCTAATTTTGATTATTTCCTGCAGTCTGCTCCTCTAGAGTGTATTTGCTTCTTTTTGTTCTAGAGTTTTCAGATGTGCTGTCAAGCTGCTAGTATATGCTCTTTTCAGTTTCTTTTTGGAGGCACTTAGACCGATGAGTTTTCCTCTTAGCATGCATTCATTGTATGCCATAAGTTTGGGTATTTTGTAACTTTATTTTCATTAAATTCTAAAACATCTTTAATTTCTTTTTTTTCCTTAACCAAATTATCATTGAGTATAACATTGTTCAGCTCCATCTGTATGTGGGCTTTCTCTTGTTTTTGTTGTTATTGGAGACCAGCCTTAGCCTGTGGTGATTTGATGGATGCATGGAATTATTTCAATTTTCTTGTATCTGTTGAATCCTGATTTGTGATTCATTACATAGTCAGTTTTGGAGAAGGTACCATGAGGTGCTGAGAAGAAGGTATATTATTTTATTTTAGGATGAAATGTTCTATAGAAATATGTTAAATCCATTTGGTTTATACTTTCTGTTAGTTTCACCATGTCTCAGTTTAGTTTCTATTTTCATGATCTGTCTACTGATAAGAGTGGTGTGTTGAAGTCTCCCACTATTATTGTGTGATGTGCAATGTGTGATTTGAGTTTTAGTAACGTTTCTGTTATGAATATGTCTGCCCTTGCATTTGGAGTATAGATGTTCAGAATTGAGAGTTCATCTTGTTAGATATATTTCTTTTGACTAGTATGAAGTGTCCTTCTTTAGTCTGTATTATAATTTTTGGGTGAAAGTTGATTTTATTAGAAATTAGAATGGCTACTCCACCTTTCTTCTTTGGACCATTTACTTGGAATTTTTTCTGTCTTTGTCACTGAGGTGTGTTTCCTGTATGCAGCAAAATGCTGGGTTGTGTATACACATCCAGTCTGTTAGACTATGCCTTTTAATTTGGGAATTGATTCCATTTATGTTAAGAGATATTAAGGAAAAGTGATTGTTGTTTCCTGTTATTTTTGTTGTTAGAGGTGGTTATATTTTTGTGACTATTTTCTTTTCAGTTTGTTGAAATAAGATTACTTTCTTACTCTTTCTAGTGTGTAGTTTCGCTCCTTGTGTTAGAGTTTTTTATCAAATGTCCTTTTAAGGGCTAGATTTGTGTAAACATATTGTGGATATTCATTTTTGTCACATAATATCTTGGTTTTTCCATCTATGAGAATTTTGCTGGGTATAGTAGCCTGAACTGTCATTTGTGTTTCCTTTGGGTTTGTACTACATTTGCCCAGGATCTTCTGGCTTTCATAGTCTGTGGCGAGAATTCTGGTGTAATTCTGGTAGGTCTGCATTTATATGTTACTTGACATTTTTCCCTCACTGCTTTTAATATTCTTTCTTTGTTTAGTGCTTTTAGTGTTTTTATTATTATGTGGTGGGAAGAATTTCTCTTCTGGTCCATTTGATTTGGAATTCTATAGCTTCTTGTATGTTCATGGGCATCTCATTCTTTGGTTAAGGAAGTTTTCTTCTATAATTTTGTTGAAGATATTTACTGGCCCTTTAATTTGGGAATCTTTGTTCTCTTCTATACCAATTATCCTTAAGTTTCATCTTCTCCTTGCGTCCTGGATTTCCTGGATATTTTGGTTAGGACATTTTTGCATTTCGCACTTTTTTGACTGTTGTGTCAATGTTTTCTATGCTATCTTCTGTACCTGAAATTCTCTCTTCTATCTCTTGTATTCTGTTGATGCTGCTTTTATCTATGGCTTTTGATCTCTTTCAAGGATTTCTATGTCCAGGGTTGTCTCTCTTTGTGATTTCTTTTTTGTTTCTATTTCCATTTTTAGATCCTGAATGGATTTGATCAAATCATTCACCTGTTTGGAAGTGTTTTCCTGTAGTTCTTTAAGGGATTTTTTGTGTTTACCCTTTATAGGTTTCTATCTGATTACCTATGTTCTACTGTATTTCTTTAAGGGAGTTATTTATTTCCTTCTTAAAGTCTTCTATCATCATCATGAAATGTGATTTTAAATCAGAATCTCGCTGTTCAGGTGTGTTGGGATATCCAGGACTTGATGTGGTGGGAGAATTGGGCTCTGATGTTGCCATATAGCCTTGATTTCTGTTGCTTAGGTTCTTGCCCTTGGCTCTTAAAGACCCCCAGAACTGGGGAGATCCTTATTCATACCTCGGGATGATGCAACCACCCAGTGACTCACGAGAGACCGAACTTGTTGTAATCACATGAAGTTTATTCCAGATCTGGGGTCGAACTCATAGCCTGGCAGGCCAGAGGGGTTCGACCACGAACACGAGGAGTAAGTGATATTTAAAGGAAAAAAAACACAAACTGGGGGAGGGGGTGAAAGGGTTACCAGGGAAACATAACAAGAGAACAATGGAAAATTCTAAAGGAACCCACTACCTAGCTGATTCAGGTCAGAAGGAAGTCATCCTGCACACTCATTGTCTAGAGGAATGTGGTTTGGTCAACGCTATCTTCTTAATGGCTGACAACTCCTAGGACTAATTAGATGACCAATAACCTGTGGTTTGGTCAATGCTATCTTCTTAATGACTGACCGATATCCTGTTCCTTATTCTGGGCAATGTTATCTTGTTTTTATCTAGGACTTTATCTAGGACTGCTATCTTGTTTCTGGAACTGACCAGTCCACATTCCTGGCTCACAGAGACTTCCTATGCCTTCTTTAAGTAAAGCTTACACATTATACGTACATTTTTATTAAATGCCCTCATTTTAAATTCTAAGATTCTCCAGCCTTTCACCTCTTGCCATCTTGTTATCACTGGTGTTAGTTATTCTTGCTGTTTCTGACTGGAGCTTGTCCTCCCTGTTAGCCTGTGATCACAATGGAGATGTTAAAAGAAGGACTAAAGGGGCTGAAGGGACTTTCAACCCATAAGAAGAACAACAATGTCAACTAAGCAAACCCCCAGAGTTCCCAGGGACTAAACCACCAATCAAAGAGTACACATGGCTCCAGCCATATCTATAGCAGAGGATGGCCTTGTTGGGCATCAATGGCAGGAGAAGTCATTGATTCTGTGAAGGCTCGATGCCCAAGTATAAATGAATTCGAGGGCTGGGAGGCAGGAGTGGGTGGATGGCTGGAGAAGCACCCTGATAGAAGTAGGGGGAGGAAAAATGGGATGGGGGGTTTTGGAGAGGAAACCGAGAAAGGGGATAAATTTTGAAATGTACATAAAAAATATTCAATAAAAAAGAAACTAGAATCTAGCTGTTCCATTTTATTAAAGTTGCAACTCTGAAGCATTTCTCATACCCACTGTGCTGCACCAAACCTTGCAAAAAGTACCAGATCCCTAGAAGTGCCATAGGAACCAGCTTTAATTTTGTCTAAGAACATAGAAAAAGTAAAAACAGACTAAAGCACTGCCTCTGTGGATCTTTTCTGCTTTAGCTCTTACTCAGGTGTAGGACAGAAGAAATTTTCTTTTTACAACTGGCTGTCTCTACAATCAAACCCCTTCCTTTGGTTGCTGGGAAAGGTAAAGAAAAAAAAAAGAAGTAGGAAGAACAACCTAAATGCTCTCTCTAAGGGGATGGTAACCAAAGGGATCACAGAAAAGAATATCTATTTGACATAAATAAATACTTTTTGTTCTGACCTCCTCTTTCTCTTTTTATAAGAGTGGAATTGAAGTAGGATGAGGACTGCCTCCCTGCCTATATGTAGCAGATGTTCAGTTTTACCTTCATGTGGGTCCTGACCAACTGGAAATGGGGGCTATCCCAAAAGCTGATGCTTATATGTGGGATATATTTGGGTATCTGGGCTGCCTTGTTTCACCTCAGTGGAGGAAGAGGATGTGCCTAGACTCATAGATACTTGATGTGCCAAGGTAGGGGAATACACAGAGGGGTCCCCTACTCACTCATAGGAGAAGATAAGAGGGTGATGGGGAAGGAATGGGATGGATATGAACAGAATGTAAAGTGAATAAGTAAAAGAATGAAATTAAATTTAGAAAAATGACACAACAGTTTGCTACTTACCTTATATCAGTATTTCTCAACATGTGGGTCATGATCTCTTTGTGAGGATCAAACAACTTTTTCTCAGGTGTTGTGTTTCAGATATTTGGAATATTAAATACATATATTACAATTTAAAACAATAGCAAACTTTGAGTTATAATAATTTTATTGTTGGGTCACCACAACAAGAGGAACTGCATTAATGTGCTGCATACTAGCAAGGTTTAGAACCATTGCGTTATATGAAAACACATACATGAAACATGGAGCTAGTAATATACAGAAATAAAATTTAGAATCAAGAAAATTAGCTATCTTTCAGTGAAAGTAATTCATAAAATGGCAAAACTATGACATTTGTTAAAGGGTAAAATGAAAAACGTAATGGTTGTAAACCATACAATAGGGTACCTAATTTATAAAAAAAAAATACTGTTAGCACAATTGAATAGATAAGTTCCATATGCAAGCTGCATAATTGAATACTCTGCTTATATTACTAAATAATCAAGGCCAAATTAGCAGATTAAAATTATACTATATATTAAATAGCTTTTACTGACATTGACAAAATACTCAAATGATAGTAGATTACAAATTCTTCTAACATACAGATTATACTTAGGCTATAACAAACCCAAGAAAATTGAGAAAAAGTGATATTTGTACATTCTATCAGAAAATAATGGAAAAGAAGTAAAAATCTAAGTCATAAAAAACTACAGTAAATAATGCAAATACATACAGATAAAGTATTACAGTTTAGAATGTGGCCCAAGTCACCTAAAAAAAACAGGAAGGAATTAAAATAATTTTAGAATCATGTGAAAATTGTAGTACAGTATACAAAAAATCTGTGGAAAATGTAGAGCATTCCTAAAAGGCAAGCTTAGAATGGTTTCATTCTCTGTATACAAGGATAGTTCAACAATCCTGAACCAATAAACCAAAGACAATGCCTAAGTAGGATTAAGGACAATATTCTTCTCATCAGTTTCAGCTGTCAGCTTGTCACACTACAAAGAAATTTGAGTTTCAACCAGGGTTGGTTTGTAGGTGTTATTTTTGGGCATTTTCTTGATTAGTGATTGAAGAAGAATGGCCAAGTACACTGTGGATGGTACCATACTTAATCAGGAAATCCTGAGCTGTATAAGAAAGCTAGCTGAGGAGCAGTTATGTGGCAGAAGTGCAGCATGAACTTTATGTGGGTCCTAAACAACTGGATCAGGGGCTATCCCAAAAGCTGTTGCCTACAGGAGCCTAGCATGGCTGTCCTCTGAGAGACTCTACCAGATAGGGGAAGGATTGAAGGAGCTGAAAAGGACAGCAATTCCAAAATAAGACCAACAGTATCAAGTAACTAAGATCCCTGGGAGCTCCCAGAGACAAAGTCACCAAACAAAGAGCACATATGTAGTAGGCCTTCTCTGGCCTCAGTGAGAGAAGATGCACCTAATCTTGTAGAAACTTGATGTTCCAAGTTGTCACACAGAACTGGTCTACTTCAGTTGTGTCTGGGACAGGCCTGAAAACCTGTTCACAGAACTGAGGCATATACTTCAAAAGGAGTCAACCCTGAGACAGCCCAGTCGCTGACATCTAACTCAGAGGTGTTCCAGATTGATCTCTGCTATAATCTATGGAGAGATCTGCGTGCTTTCTTTATTCAGGCATAAAAGTGCCCTAAGAAATATTTTGTTATTAGCTATACTATGATTGAACATTATTTCCTGGCCTTCACAGTGTCTCAATAATTCTAATAGATTTCCTAGCTGTAATTAGCTTGGAATTTTTACTAAGCAGCTGTCTTACCAGACAGGGTGTCTCAAGAGTTAGAGATAGCAGTTAGGCACTTTTTATCAGAGCAGTCCCACACAAAGAAAAATTGTTTTACTGCCAGTGAGAAGTTAAAAGTTGTAGGGCTTCCATCACTAATTATCTATGTTACAGCCAAGGAATGCTAGAATACGACCTTCAGTTACTTGGCTCAGACAGAACCAGAGAATTTATCTCGGGGCTGCCAAAATAGCCCAAGAAGAAGGCCGCTATTGCTCCTCTGCCTTGCACCTGGCTGTTTGATTTTACTGACCTTGATGTAGCCTTCTCCTGCCTATGTGACTTCTGTAGTTTGCCCTGTTTTCTGTATACTATATAAGCCTTTTTTCTACTTTGTACAGATTGCATTCAGTTACAACACTCTCTTGTGCTGTGTCTGTTTGTCACTCACCGAATTCTTTGCCCACCAGGCCAGAACTTTTATCACCCGTGGAACAAGGGGTCCCAGAAGCAACGCAGTCTGTGGCACCAGGGAAGGAAGATGGTGGTGACTTGAGGTAGGGGTGGAAAGATTGGGTTTGGGGAATGGGGGAGCACCCTCACAAAGGCAAAGGGGAAGGGAAGTGTGTGAAGAAGTCTTTGAGGCGGGACCAGAAAGGGGGGGCACAATTTGGAATATAAATATATAAATCAATTTTAAAAAGGAAGGAAGGAAGGAAGGAAGGAAGCAAAGTAGCTTTTCCTAATGGTTTTTCCTCCAGTTCCTATTTGAGCTCTTGTCTTCTTTTAGTGGTGGACTGTTATGTAAAGTAAAAGAAATCCTGTATTTCCCATGTTGCTCTTGTTTGTAGTGCAGATAAGACATTTGAAAGGTACAGCATACTTTGTTGATAAAAGCCCTGAATAAACAAGAAATAGAAAGATCTTGACTATACATGCTACAAGCTATATATTTCAAAGCCATAGATACTATCATACTGAATGCGAAAAATAGAAAACAGTTCTTCTAAAATAATGAACTACATAAGCTCTATTTACATCACTCTTTTTTTCCTTTTATTTGGTATTTCCTTTATTTACATTTCAAATGTTATCCCCTTTCCAGGTCTCCTCTCCAGAAACCCCTATCCCATCCCCCAACCCCTGCCTCTGGGAGGGTGTTCCCCCACCTACACACCCACTCCCATCTTTGCACCCTGACATTCTCCTACACTGGGCATCGAACACCCTCAGGCCAAAGGGCCATTCCTCCCACTGATGTACAACAAGGTCATCCTCTGCCACATATGTGAATGGAGCCATGGGTCCTTTCACATATACTATTTGGTTGGTGGTACAGTCCCCAGGAGAACCTGGGACATCTGGCCTGTTGACACTCTTTTTCCCCCCATGGGGCTACAAACCCCCTCAGTTCCTTCAGTCCCTTCTCCAACTTCATCAATAAAATACTTGAAACTTGTAGTCAGAGGAATCAGATGAAAGAAAAGATTACAGTACAAATAAGAAAAAAAGATATCAGATTAATATTTGTTTGAAAATGATATTCTATGTGTAAAAGACTTGAATGGATCTACTAAATTGTTGATTTTAGAAAAAGTACTTAGCAAAGTAGCAGGATACTAAATCAATAGAAAAATAAGAACCTTTTAAATAGAATGATGACATAATTGCCAAGCAAGCCATCAGAAAGACAATAGATTTTGCTTTTGTTTTCATCTTTTATAATAGCCTTCAAAATGCTATGCAGTGGGTTTGTGAGTTGACACATCAGGTCAAGATGATTGTTCTAATAGCCAGAGGATATAATGATCTGATTTCAATCTCAAAAAAAAAAACAAAAAACAAAAAACAAAAAACAAAAAGCAAAACACAGATAGAGTAGTCTACATAGTAGCATAGTTGTCTTTCTGGCTCTAAACATAAGGTGTAGCATACATTCAGAAATTCTCTTTCCCTCACTCTCCCTCATATACACACAAAGAGAACAATAATAATACAGTTTACAAAACTTTATTTTTGAAATACCCAGGAATACCCCAAAACAAATTCAAAACTTCAAAATGAAAATTGTGAAATACTAAAGAAAGAAACTGAAGACAGCAGGGAATAGAAAGACCATTGGTGTTCATTGGTTGGGAGAATTACTTTTGTTGTTAGTGGTGTTTTTTTTTTGTTTGTTTGTTTTGTTTTTTGTTTTGTTTTGTTTTTGTTTTTGAGACCAGGTTTCCTGTGGAACAGCTTAGCTATCCTGAACTTGTTTTTTATAACAGTCTGGCCTTGACCTCATAGAGATTCACCTACCTCTGCCCTCCTGAATGTAAGTATTAAAGGCATGCCCCACCATGCCCAGCAAGAATTGCTATTTTATAAATCGTCATACTACCAAAAAGGATTGATTAATTTATAGAAAACAAATGAAAATATTTACACTGACTACAAAAGCATAAATAATTATCTGAACATTGTATAGATGTACAGAAATTTCGAAAATACCTAGTGCTTTCCAGATAAAAAGATCAATGCTGAAAACATCAGTATTCTACCTTTTAAAAAAATGTATTATAAGACATAGCAGAAAGAACAGCATGGTATGCACATAGAAGCAGACATGAAAACCAATAGAACAGAATGGAAGATCCATAAATAAACCCTTATATGTGCAGTGACAATATTTTTGACATAGATGCCCAAAAGATACTGATAGAAAGGCACCTCTTCAACAAATGATGCTGGAAAAAAGTACAACATATGTAGAAAATTGAAATGATACCCCCATCTTGTCCTATGTATAAAAATAAACTAGGCACCTTAATGCAAGAACTGAAATAATAAGTAATTTTGAGTAGAATATAATCAAACAATATAATTCTGGCAGAATCTTCAACTATACTCCAATAGTTTAACAAACAACATAAATTTTAGTAATTGAAGTTATATTCATAAATTTCTACACAACAAATAGGTGATTAACAAAGTGAAAAAATCTTAAAAATTTTTGCTTTTATATACAATAAAAGTTAAAAATGAAACACATTCAAGATACTTGCAAATATAATGAAGAGGAATTCATCACACTAAGTACAAATCACCAATAGACATATGAAAATGCTAAACATTTGTAGCCATCAGAGAAATATAATTCAAAACTACATTTAGATTCCATCTCATCCTAGTCAAAATTGCTATCATCAAGAAAACAAAATGAAACATGAAAAGAAAAACAAATGCTGGTAAGGATGTAAATGAGTGAATTACTATAGAAAACAATAGGGAAGTTCCTTTAAAAATAAATAGAATCTTTAACTGATTCATGTACCTTATTTCTGAATTTATATCAGAAAGAAATGAAGTGAGTATACATAAGTAAAACTGTTTATTGTGGCAATATTCTGTGATATTAGTATATTAGTATACTATTAATATTAATATTATATAATATTATATAATAATACTATTAATATTATATTAATATTAGTATAGGTGCCTTTTCTTAGATTAACATATAAAGAATGTAAAATACATGCATTGTACACACAAGTGTACATACAAATATACTTGTATATATATGTATATATATACACATATATATATGTATATATATATACATATATATGTGTGTGTGTGTGTATATATATATATGTATATATGTATATATATGTACCCATACACTACATGTTTGATTTTGTACCTAGAGTCTGAATAAAGATCATCTGAAGGTAGTAGAGAGCATACAAATAGAGGGAAATTGGACTAATTGAGGAGGGAGACCAATGAAGGTAAGAAAGAAATGGAAGTTGCAATTGTTCCATGCAACATGGAAAGATGACAATCTTTCTCAAGCTGATATAGAATTTAAAAACCATATTTTAAAAAAGGTCTGTATAGATAAGGACAAATTATTCTTAGAAGTATATAGAAAAGTAAATAAAATAAATAACAAATTTAAAAATAAATAATAGATTATGAAGAGTCATTCTTTGCAATTTCAAGACTTGTTATGGCCTTACTAATCTATACTGTGTGGCCTTAATGGAAGAATTGTCACCTAGATCAATGGAAGACCATGAAACCACAACAATGTATTCAAACTAATTTATCTAGTATTTGTTTTCTTTTTTACAAAAGATCAAAAGCATCAATAAAGAATGAATGTTCAACAGCTAGTGGTAGAACAATTGGGATATCTGCATGTAGAAAAGTGAACCTTATTTAAGCTTAAAGTAATACTGAGAAATTAACTCAAACATATCATTAACTTAAGTGTAAAAAATTGAAAATCAAAATATAGTATTTAGATCAAAATAAAGAAGGAAATCTTTATTATCTGAAGTTAAGAAATCTCTAACTTAAAAATTTGGTATAGATGGAAAGTTATATGGTGACATTAACAGATATAAAGATAAATTTCTAGACAGGAAAATTATTTATGTCAATATACATGAAAAAATGACAAATGCCTCATATTTAGACCACATGAAAGTCTCTCAGTAGTCAACAATAAAAGACATAAAAATACACAGAGATGGCTCTTTGAGGAAATAAATATATAAAATGACAAATGAAAGATGGTGAACAGCATAACCTATTAGTAAATTCAAATAAAAATGAGGCCATTATTCTTTTCTGTAGAGCAATGAAATAAAAAAAGTAGGAAAACATCAAATTCTAGAAAGTATGTGAAAAATTGGCTTCTACATTGTTGGTATAAGTATGCAATAGTAGAGCTACTCTGACAGGTTGACAGTTTCTTAAACCACTAAATATACAATTATAATACAACTTAGCAAATTTACTGTTGGGCATCCATCCCAGAGAAATTAAAACTTGTGTATACATAAGTCAATTCAGGAATGACTATGTCATCTATTTTTTTAGAATAGCCCAAACTGGAAACAATGAAAATGCCTCCAATAGGTAAGATTAATTCTGCACATACATTTCACAACAATAAAAAGAAATAGATTATTGAAATGAAATAACTTGTATCAGTATCATGAATTTCACTGAACAATGTTCTGGAGTAAGTAGTGTCAAAAAGATGAAGAAGTATTAGTGGTTTCCAGGGATCAGAATAGATATATTGATGTAGATATAAAAGTGGGTATAAAATGCTAGCACAAGGTGTCCACATCGTTTATATCACTACTACATGTTATGTTTGCAGGAATATCTACACAAACTTATTTATATGATAGAATACCTAAAATAGTACACACCCACAGGGGTGGGGAAAAGTATGCATAACTTGAATGCTTTGTATAATTATGAAGTTCAAACCATTCATTTGGTTTCAGTATTGTATAATAGTTTTATGCAAGATATCAAATTTATGGGAGTAGAGGTAAAGGGTACACGGGAATTTCTTGTACTTTTCTTTGCAATTTTATTATGTTATAAATCTATAATTGTTCTGACATAAAAGAAAACAAATAGCTGAAAATTTAAAATAACAATGACAGAAACATCAAGAGAATGTTTAATGGTTTTCATATAATCAATATTATTTGAGAAGGAATAAGAGCAATCTAATTTATATCAATCTTTAACAAAGCAAGAAATATACGTGTTATTTTTCTTTGATAAATATTGAGTCACTAAATTCTCTAGGCTAGTTTTCAATTGGCCACATCCATGTAGTAATTTATTTTCTGGATTCATCTGCAGCATGATGGCAGTAATTGTACCTGTGTTTCCTAAAACTTAATGTGTTGACCTACTAGTCTATTGAGTATTAGTTTAGTAAACCAGAAGAATCGCCAACATTTTATCTGTCCTTATGCTCATGAAAAATTGTAGTCTTTATTCTTCATCAAGGAAACTTCTCTTTGAAACAAAGACCACGACATAAAACTACAACCAATCAATATGCAGTGTAGGGGCATCTGTAAAAACATTGAATAAGAGGGACTAGACAGATTATAAAAAGCCAAATGATCAGGGGTTTGCTGTGTTGTTATCTTTTAGTAATGACAAAAACTACACCCATAAAGTCTCACAAACATGGCTCAGCAACATGACAAGGATAACTTGAACAGGTAAGCTAATGTTAAAGGCAGAACGCTCAAAGGCCTCAACACTAGACAAGAAACTATATATAGGCAACAGAAGAAAGTTTCAAGAGGAGGTGGTCCACTTCAGGGAAGAACAGACAAATTGATTGGCCAGTGACAAATGGTCAGTACTGAAAATATGCAAACAAGTAACAGTATGTATCCTCAATATATTTATGAATATATATATATACAGAACTACACATGCAAACAACAGTTAATGTAAAATAAAGCCACGAATTTGAAGGGAGGGCAGGGTAATATGAGAGGGTTTAGAGGGTGTAAAAAGAAGGGAGAAGTGTTGTCATGATATAATAATCCAAAAATCAGGGAATAGATTATGAAAAAAGATATACATTTAAATTTCTAGTGGAGGGAGTATGAAAATATAATACATATTGTGTTTATACCAGTTAAAATTAAATTTAACTTTAAAACATAATTAAAGTCTGAGTAAACAGGAAAGAAAGAAGATATAAATCCATGCATGTTATTGGCTGTATTTAATATAGTGGGACTAAAGTATCTCAAAAAGCAGTCTGAGCCAGTGTATTTGACTGTCATGATTAAAACCAAAAATGCTGAGCTGACTTGGTAGTGAAATAAAAAAAAAAGAATTAAGATAAATAAAGCCATTTCCTAAACAAAAGCGATCCTCTACCAAAAACAAATACAAGAACCTAAAATCGTTCTATACTTAAGCATACTTCAGAACACACTGACAAAATAGAAAACAACAAGGTAGACATTCAGTCCACATTAGGGAAGTTTTGAACATATCTTCACTAATAATTCAGACTAAAAGAGCACAATAAATCAGCAATGGTTCCAGTACTAAAATAGAATTATCTGTGACAGTTCTAGGTGCTGACTACTGAAATATACTTTGAATTGAAGGAATGGAATCATTCACATCCTATTTATCTACTGTGAGAACGAGTTAGAAAAAAACAGTATCTCTAGAATAGACTCAACTATTTGTGGAAATCCAATAATTCTTGGGGCTACCAGAATCCCTCTTTGGAAAATCCTGAATTTAAGAAATTTGTTCTATAACTCTAAATTTTATCACATTGAAATTTTCTCATCCAGATGGCTTCACCATTGATTCAAACTCTTAAAAAAGAAATAGCATCAATCTTGCATGAAACTCTTTCACAGAATAAAAATAGAGAACACTTCTGAATTTAATTTATGATACCAGCAACATTTGATAACAAAACATCAAGACTGAAGTTGGAAAACTTTCTGAAAAAGGTCCAACAGTAAATGTTTAGGATTTTCTGGTTGTATTATCCCCTATGCAGCTTCTGATGAACTTTACAGTATGGAACCTGCTCATAGTTAAGGGTAAAATGAACAAACCCATGAGTGTGTAAATAAAACTTTATTTACAGTCATTAAAATTTGTGTGCTATGGCTTTCTCACTCTATGTATATTCTGACTCATTGTTCCACACCTCTCCTTTATTGGAAAACACTTCCCAACATCCATTGCTTCTGACATCTCTTCATCCTACTCTGTGTAGCTTTCACAGATTTCCTTTGCTGCCCACTCTCCTATGAATCAGCTGTTTCTCTGTAGAGATATCTTCTCCGTAGCTCATAGTCTGATTTTCAGTCATACAACCCTGACATGTAGTGTCACATTCACTTTGTTTGTTCTTACATTCTCATTCAAAGTCACTTTTCCATCAATGTGATATCCTCACTCTGTGTGGGCTCTTAATGCACATGTGATTCCTTTACTACTGTGACCAAGTCAGCTCAGTCAGTCAACAGGATCTCAAGGGAGAAATTGAGGATTGGAAAAGAAGAAAAACAGTTAGACAAAATTATAACATGACTCCAGCCAAGACTAAAGCTAAAGCAGCTTTATTCTTTCCAAGTCTGCTTTTTTATCATTCTAGATATATCAAAAATAAATAAATAAATAAACACAGTCAGTTCTTAGATCAAAGACAAAGTAATCAAGCAAAGTAGTAAACAAGGAGATCACAGAAGATAGTAAGCTATGTACTAAGCAAAAGGATAAAACAAGGGAATAATTAAGTAAAGTAGTAAGCAAAGAGATCACATAAGATGACTCTGCAAAGCAGTAAAGAAAGCCCCATGGTCACTGTTCCTAATATTCTTATCTGACCCTACTTCCTTGAGTGAGCCCAGTGACAAATGTCAAATTCCTAGAAGTGGCACCAAAAGCTCTCAACACTAGTGCTTTGACTTGAGTTTATTGTGCCTATGCATATGTACATGTCCAACTTAAGGTGTCCTCTTGTCCCCTGAAAATGGCAATTGCAGATTATCTTCAATTTAGTAGTGCACAGGATACTTTACACTGCTACACTTTCAGGAGAATAATTCTGTATAAACATTGTGAATGTTATCAGAGAAGCACATTATGCATAAGGAAAAGCCTCACTCTCACTTTAAAAGGATGAGTAAATAGTTGGCCATTACTCCAAATGCTAACATTAAAAAGAGTTTTCAATATTCACTTCTTTTGTACTTCAGATAAACTAGCTTTCTACATCATTGCCTAGAAGCAAGAATTTAATTTAACTAAGGGGAAGGAAAGGGGAGGAAGAAAAGTAAGGGGAAAGATTTGAAAAGAAGCAGTATATTTAAAATGACACCTTAATATTATATTTTTCTCCATAAAAACCCAAGATATTATTAGGAATGAGATTAACAATAGAAAATTTCATCACAGCCTTAGTGCTGGCACAGAGCAGTGCCTCACAAATAACTATCAATGTATTAAAGTTAGGAGGGATTTCAAAAGTACTTTGGTGCCAATAATAAAGCATCAATTTTTGGCATGCATTTTTCCTATAGTGGAGAGAATCAAAGAAGGTTATCATTATGAGATTTTTTTCATTCACCTACATACTGATGATATGTGTTAAATATAAGGGAATGGAGTTATACCTAGTTTTTAACATGTATAGGTATGTAAATATCATTGAAAGTATACTTATTTGTAGCTAAGATGGTAGAATTACATTTTTTTAAAAATTCCAGAAATTCTTAAAACAAGTAA
>NC_045030.1:125634437-125636654 GCF_008632895.1 Mastomys coucha
GCTCACTTATAAGGGTAAATTAAAAGATGGTCATTACATGAAAGGCTACCTTAAAGGGATATATGGTAATTTTCCTCTGTTAATTTTGTTTTCTTTTTAGTGTTTAAGAAACCTAGTACCTCAGATAATGGCATAAAAGCAAAAATTTACTTCAACTGCAATAACTATTTCGATTTACAACATTTTATAGTATAGCAAAGTTTATTGAGAGAATCTGTCACAAGTGTTTAAAAAATTGGGTCATACTTTGTTTTAAAATTAGATAAATATACTGTTTTAAAGAGATTTTACTAACATACTTTTAAAGCAAAATTTATTGAGCTATATAAAACACAGAAAGAAATGCTCACATATATACACATATGATTTGCCTCACACTCTAAATTTAACAGCTTTATTGAAGAATAGTTGACATAAATTATATATATTTAAAATATGCAATTTGATAGGTTCTACAGATGCATACTCCCATATGCATTATCACAGTTAGAATAATACATCTTCCACTTCTTTATAACTCTTCATACTACACTTAAAGATGCTTTTCATATGTTTCTTAACAGTAATACTTACTTGGCATGTTATATGATCTTTTATTTAAGTGGAAATACACTGTTGTGTTAAAAAAATTAATTCCCAAACATTAGATTTTATCAAATGAATACTCAGGAGCCAGATGCTCTGGAAAAAGCCTGCTAGCTCAGAGAAAGCACCCAGCTGGCCTTCCTACTTCACCAAAGTCCCAGAAGATGAAAAGCTTTCTCCTTCTCCATACTGTCTTAAATACCCTTCACCACAAAGACCCTCCTTTTGGTTTACTTATGTTCACTCCCTATAGATTGGTTGTTTGCTTTGCCTCTTGACCTAGAGTTGATTTTATTTAACTCTTGGATTTAAGGTGTGTGCTAGAGCCAGCCACATCAAAAGTACTTGTTTACAGTAAACAAAAAGTTCTAGGATCAAGAGCTGAGCCATAATTAGAAACAGATTCTTAGAGTTCACATTCTAGGAGTTCACAATAATATCAAATATCCTGTAACAATAAATAGTACTTTACCTTTAACCTCTGGGTTAGTTCACTTGCTTTAATGCCTTTGAAATTTATCCAACTTATATATCAAAAACTTGTTGAGCTATATTTTATTATTTGGACACAGTAGAGTTGGTTTAACCATTCACCTATTGAATTGTTCCAAATCTGGGGTCATGACAAAGTAAGTCTCTATGACTGCAAATATGCAAGCCAATGAACACAAGTTTGTATTTCTTGGTTTGAATTATCTAGGTCTGAGCTCACAGGACGATATTGTAGCTATGTTCTTCATGTTGTTGTTGACCATCCAACAGTACCTTTTTATCTTCACAGCAATGGCACATGCCCTCAGTAGGTGAAATCAGTTGAACTTGTTTCCCTCTAACATAATTCTTCAGAATCCTAGTTCCCAACAGATTTCTAATTAATTTGGTCTATTATACAATTTTTCTACCTTTTAGGTCCTAAGCTTTTAAATTTGACATGATACCATCTTTTAGTTGTTTTTCATATCTTAAGCTATTGGAGTACCATTCAGAAAGCTGTTTCCTAGATTTAGCTTTTAAAGTCTTTTCCCTAGGTTAAATAAAACACATAGCATAATCTCAACCAAAACATTAAAGGTTATAAGGCACATAAGAAATAAGTTCTCATACTAGTAGATAATCTCTGATAGTGTCTTCATTGTCCAGAACACTTGCTATTTTTCAGAAGACTGAGGATGGTTTCTGAATATGTACATTATGTGCTCACAATTACCTACAGCTCTACCTCTAAGATATCCAGTTTCCTCTTCTAGACTTCAAGTACACTCAAATACATGTACAGATGCAAAAGCACAAATATGTCAGCCAACTTACCCATCCAGTTAGATGTAAGGAGGCAAACACCAAGCCCTTCTCCATGCAGTTTAATTAGGAACCTTCATATTTACTTCTTCTTACTAGCTAGTTTCTTTTATATTCTTCTATATCTTCTTCTTACATCTTACTTATTACTACTTACAACTTATTAGCTACATCTTATTAGTTACATACTTATTCCTAATTCTATCTATATCTTACATCTATCCTTATATCTTACTTCTATATCTACATCTTCTCTCCTATCCCATTACCAGCCCCAATTCTAAATACTTACTCCCAAATCTTACGTAACCCATCACCAGCCCTAATTCTACATAC
>NC_045030.1:125636664-125637241 GCF_008632895.1 Mastomys coucha
CTTGATGAGTAATTATGTTGCAATCCTGGAGACTTTAGTTTAATCCCCATATGCTAGGCAAAGGTACATGGAAAGGATTGACTCCTCAACGTTGTTCTCTGACATTGTGATGTTTTGAATAAGTATGGCCTTCATAGACTCAGAGTGTTAGAATGCTTGGGCCCATAGGTAGTAGCACTATGAAGATTCATTGCTTTGTTGGAGGAAATATTTCTCTGTAGGGGACAGGAGCATTTAGGACTTCTCTGCTCAAGATATGACCAGTGCATAAACTGACATGAAGTAATGAAAGACCCCATATAGATGAAATAGCCATGAACAAAAAGAGTGATGTTAAAATTATTGCAATACTTGATTTCAAACTATAGTATAATATCATAGTAACAAAATCTCTCATGGAATTAGCACATAAACAGACAAAAAGACCAAAAGTTTAGAATCTGATATTCAGAAATAAATCCAAGGAGGTACAACCATCTGATTTTTGACAACTTTAAAAACATACATTAGATACTTTGACTTCTTCCTTTCCAATTCGTATCCCTTTGATCTCCTTTTGTTGTCTAATTGCTCTGGC
>NC_045030.1:125638610-125639842 GCF_008632895.1 Mastomys coucha
AGTCTGTGGTGATCTGATAGGATGCGAGGAATTATTTCAATCTTCTTGTATCTGTTGAGGCCTGTTTTATAGTCAGTTTTGGAGAAGGTACCATGAGGTGCTGAGAAGGTATATCCTTTTGTTTTAGGATAAAATGTTCTATAGATATATGTTAAATCCATTTGGTTCATAACTTCTGTTTGTTTCACTGTGTCTTTGTTTAGTTTATGCTTCCATGATCTGTCCATTGCAGAGAGTAGAGTGTTGAAGTCTCCCACTATTAGTGTGTGCAGTGCAATGTGTGCTTTGAGGTTTCTTAAAGTTTCTTTTATGAATGTAAGTGCCCTTGCATTTGGAATGTAGAGGTTCAGAATTGAGAGTTCATCTTGGTAGATCTTACCTTTGATGAGTATGAAGTGTCCCTCCTCATCTTTTTTGATCACTTTAGGTTGAAAGTGGATTTTATTAGATAATAAAATGGCTACTCCAGCTTGTTTCTTGGGGCCAGTTGCCTGGAAGATTGCTTTTCAGCCTTTTCTTCTGAGGTGGTATCTGTCTTTGCCACTCAGGTGGGTTTCCTGTATACAACAAAATGTTGGGTCCTGTTAATGTACCTAGTCTGATAGTCTATGTCTTTTTATTGGGGAATTGAGTCTATTGATATTAATAGATATTAAGGAAAAGTAATTGTTGCTTCCTGTTCTTTTTGTTGTTAGACTTGGAATTCTGTTCATGTGGTTATCTTCTTTTAGTTTAGTTGGAAGATTACTTTTTTGCTTTTTCTAGGATGAAGTTTCCCTCCTTGTGTTGTAATTTTCCATTTATTATCCTTTGAAGGGCTGGATTTGTGGAAAGATACTGTTTAAATTTGGTTTTGTCACAGAATACCTTGGTTTCTCCATCTATGGTTATTGAGAATTTTGCTGGGTATAGTAGCCTGGGCTGGCATTTGTGTCCTTTTAGGGTCTGTATGACATCAGGCCAGAATCTTCTGGCTTTCATTGTCTCTGGTGAGAAGTCTGGTGTAATTCTGATAGGTCTGCCTGTCTATGTTATTTAACCGTTTTACCTCACTGCTTTTAATATTCTTTCTTTGTTTTGTGTATTTGGTGTTTTGTTTATTATGTAATAGGAGGAATTTCTTTTCTGGTCCAAGCTATTTGGAGTTCTGTAGGCTTCTTGTCTGTTAATGGGTATCTCTCTTTCTCTCTCTCTTTCTCTCTCTCTTTCTCTCTCTCTTTCTCTCTCTCTCT
>NC_045030.1:125640301-125645525 GCF_008632895.1 Mastomys coucha
GGACCTGAGATTCTCTCTTCTATATCTTATATTCTGTTGGTGATGCTTGCATCTTTGGCTCCTGACTTCTTTCCAAGGTTTTCAGTCTCCAGAGTTGCCTCTCTTTGTGATTTCTTAATTGTTTCTACTTCCATATTTAGGTTCTGGATGGTTTTGTGCAATTCCTTCACCTGTTTGGTTCTACTTTCCTGTAATTCTTTAAGGGATTCATGTGTTTCCTTTTTAAGGGCTTCTTCTTGTTCACTTGTGTTCTTCTGTAGTTCTTTAAGGGATTTTTGTGTTTCCTCTTTAAGGGCTTGTACCTCTTTACATGTGATCTCCTGTGTTACTTTAAGGGAGTTATTTATGTCCTTCTTAAATTCCTGTATCACAATCATGAAATATGATTTTAGATACAAATCTTGCTTTTCTGGTTTATTGGGTTATCCAGGACTTGCTATAGTGGTAGTACTAGGTTCTGATGATGCCATGTAGTCTTGGTATCTGTTAGTAAGATTCTTATGTTTGCCTTTAGGCATCTGTTAATCTCTGGTGTTAGAAGTTCTTGCTGTCTCTGGCTGGGTCTGTATACCTGTGTCAGTACTTCTGGGAGATCAACTCTAACCTGGTAGGACACGTGTGCAGAGGGCTGTGGATCAGTTGTCCCTACTGGGTATAGATGGATGAATGAAGGCTGCAGCTTCTGTTGTCTGTGCCTACCAACTGGTCCCACCTGATTAATATAGTAAAAATGGCCATCTAGCCAAAAGTAATGTACAGATTCAATGCAATTCTTATCTAAATTCCAACACAATTCTTTGCAGACTTGGAAGGAGCAATTTGCAAATTCATCTGGAACAACAAAAAACCTAGGATAGTGAAAACTATTCTAAACAATAAAAGAACCTCTGGTGGAATCACAATCCGGGACATTACACTGTACTACAGAGCAATTGTGATAAAAACTGCATGGAATTGGTACAGTGACAGGCAGGTAGATCAGTGGAATAGAACTGAGGACCCAGAAATGAACCCACGCACATATGGTCACTTAATCTTTGACAAAGGAGCTAAACCATCCAGTGGGAAAAAAGACAGCATTTTCAACAAATGATGTTGGATCAACTGGCAGGTAGCATGTAGAAGAATGCAAGTCGATCCACACATATCTCCTTCTACAAAGCTCAAGTCCAAGTGGATCAAGGACCTCCACATAAAATAAGATACACTGAAACTAATAGAAAAGAAAGTGGGGAAGGGCCTGGAATACATAGGCACAGGGGAAATTTTCCTGAAGAGAACATCAATAGCTCATGCTCTAAGATGAAGACTTGACAAATGGGGCCTCATAAAATTACAAACCTCTTGTAAGGCAAAGGACACTCTTAATCATACAAAATGGCAAACAACAGACTTGGAAAATATCTTTACCAGTCTTATATCTGATATAGGACTAATATTCAATATATAAAAAGAATTCAAGAAGGTACAATCTACAGAGATTCAAATAATCCTATTAAAAATGGGGTACAGAGCTAAACAAAGAATTCTCAACTGAGGAATTCTGCTGTGAATCTCTGAGAAGCATCAAAAGAAATGTTCAATATCCTTAGTCATCAGGCAAATGCAAATTAAAATAACCCTGAGATTCTACCTCACACTAGTCAGAATGACTAAGATCAAAAACTCAGGTGAGATGCTGGCCAGGGTGTGGAGAAAGGGGAATACTCCATTGCTGGTGGGATTGCAAGCTGGTACAACGACTATGGATATGTGTTTAGCAGGTCCTCCGGAAATTGGACATAGTACTACCAGAGGACCCAGCTATACCACTCCTGGGCATACACCCAGAAGATGCTCCAACATGTAATAAGGGCACATACTCCACTATGTTCATAGCAGCCTTACTTATAATAGTCAGAAACTAGAAACAACCCAAATGTCCCTCAACAGAGGAATAGATACAGAAAATGTGGTATAGCTACACAATTGAGAACTACTCAGCTATTAAAATCAATGAATTTATGAAATTTTTAGGGAAATGGATGGATCTGGAGAATATTATCCTGAGTGAGGTAACCCAATCACAAAAGAACACAAATGGCATACACTCACTGATAAGTGCATATTAGCCCAGAAGCTCATAAAACCCAAGATACAACCCTCAAACCACAAGAAACTCAAGAAGGAAGACCAAATGTGGATGTTTCGTTCCTTCTTAGAAGAGGGAACAAAATACCCATCGAAGGAGTAGTAGGACAAACTAAGGAGCAGAGACTGAAGGAAGGACAATCTAGAGACTGCTCTACCTGGAGTTCCTTACCATATTCATTCATCAGATCCAGATTCTATTGTGGATACCATTAAGTACTGGGTGACAGGAGCCTGATATATCTGTCTCTTGAGAGGCTTTGACAATTCCCGACTAATACAGAAGTAGAGATTCACAACCATCCATTGAACTGAGCATAGGGTCCCCAATGAAGGAGCTAGAGAAAGGAACCAAGGAGCTGAAGGATTTGCAGCCCCTTAGAAAGAACAACAATAAGAACTAACTAGTGCCGTCAGACCTCCCAGGGACTAAACCATCAACCAAAGAGCACACATGGTGATACTAATGGCTCCGGCAGCATATGTATAGCAGAAGATGGCCTAGTCATCAATGGAAAGAGAAGCCTTTGCTCATGTGAGGGTTTATGCCCCAGTGTAGGGGAATGCCAGGAGCAGGAAGTGGGAGAGGGATGGTTGGTAAGCAGGGAGAGGGAGAAGGAAACAGGGTTTTGTTTATATTTTTGTTTTTGTTTTTGATATTTTTTCCAGAGGGGTAACCAGGAGAGGAGATATCATTTGAAATATAGATAAAAAAATATCTAATAAAAAAGATACATTAGAGAAAAGTAAATGGTACTGAAAAACCAGGGTGACTGTCTGCAGGGAGAACAATTAAACTATCTCTTAGTTTACAAAATGTAGCTAACTAAAATGGATGAAAATTCATAATGCAAGTCTTGTTTTTAAATTTTAAATTTTATTCATTTTCTAAAGCATTATATATAAACTAATTTTCACTTCTGAATGTAAATCTTTAAGTATCTATAATTATCGTTCAGTCTTCAGCTTATTTTTACTGCTTATTATCATTTATTGTGGCTTACTTTTTCATGTCTCCTATAATGAATTTTTATTGGAGATTCATTTTATTTCAGACTTGATCTAGGAATTCTTTGCAACTTTTATTAAAGTGTGCTATTCCAGAGAAAATGGAGACTTTATTTTGCCGAGATTGCCAAGGAATGGCTTTGTTATTATATTGACCATTTGCTTGGAGGTTTCATGGTATTTGGACTATATAGATTTGATCTCCAAAAGTGTGTGTGAGACAGCTTTTCAATTAGTAAATTTAGGGAGGCACACAGACATAGCTCAAAACAAGTTAGCCCTTACTTGTCCTTGGGTCCTTTTCTGTCCAGCCTGTTGTATCAGGCTGTTATATCAGAAGATTTTTGTAAAAATTATGATGATACAGGAAGATTGCCTCTTTTCTTGCTTTAAAGGATAGGACTTTTTATAAAATAAAAATTATATCTATTAGGTATGATTATTTTATAAGCATTTTGTCTGCCTGTATGTATGTATGTACATAATATTAGTGCTTGATACTTGACAGAGCTCAAGAATCGTAGGTGGCTGTGAATCAATATGTGGGTGCTGGGAACCAAAACCAGTCTGTCAGGAAGAGCTGGAAGAGCTGCTGTTCTATCTCTCAATACCTGTAAGAATGTGTGTTTTTTTTCTTTCTAGATTCTAAACAATTTAATTATTTTTCGAGGCTTTGATGTGGTTAAAAGTTGATTGTTAGTTTTATTTCTTTAGTAACATGTTCACTGATACTGAGCAAAGCCAGCTATGGGAAACTGTTCTTGTAATTTTAGCCCTTGGAAGATAGAGGGAAGTTCCAAATAAGTCTGACTTTTTAAGACAGGAAATCCTGTCTTAAAAATAAAGTACAGTGTGGAAGGTTTTTTTTTTTTTTATCTGTTTTACAATGATGTTCCACTAAACTGAAGAGTTTTTGTAAAATTAAAATATTTACAATCAACTCAAATTATCCTTAAAAATAGGTGTGGAGGGGCAAAACCTGTACTTAGATAACTGTGTTATATATGTCTGTATACTACTTAATACCCATGACTCATTGTGCCCCAATGTTAGTATCTTATGCAATCATTGTATAGCATGAAATCAATTAAATCAATTAACATTTGTACACAGGTTATTTGAATGCATCTAAGAACACATTTTTATAAATTTTAAGGGAGAAAATATTATACAAATAACTGGATAGAGCAAATTGTTTAAAATATAATTCACAAGAAAAATAGAGATTTCAGCAAAACACTTTTTAGGTAATTTAAAATTTAATTTTGATGGTAGTTTTATCTGTCTTTTTAAGTGCTTTATTTCCCTTTCTACATTTTTGTGTGTGTGTGTTTATCCAGTTTCATCTGCCCTGCTTGATCCTGAGCTTTGTGTTGGAAGACTATTTCTCACTTCAAAAAATGTTCCTATGGTGATATCTCTACTTCTTTACCTCACTTTCATCCTGAATTCCTGTGTTGTACATTCCCTACCTTATTTAAATAAATTAGAGGTACTTTCTGTCAGTGAAGTATTACTGCTTATGTTTACCTTCTTAACCCTTAACCTCCTATAGTTAATCAGTAGTTTTATAACACTTTAACCTATTACCCTAAGAGGTTTGGTTTCATCATTACTCTTATATCTTATAATCCCTATATACATGTTCAGCCTAGAGTTAGTAGTCTTATCTATAATATGTTTTCCTAACTCTACTACATTCCTATTGAAAGAGTCATATTTTATCCCTTATCATTTTACTTGTTCTAATATATGAATTGATGAAGGATGCACTGGCTACTATTCACTACCTCATCATTACACTGAAAGCAGAGATTTCTTTCTAAAACAATTATGACTATATAACTGATCTAACTTAATACCTTTCAATGACAAAGACTTCCAATTCCCTAGAGAATCTAGCCAAATCTTTAATGTAATGTGTATAGGCATTTGTAATTCTGTCATAGTAAATGATGTTTATTGCCCTGTGAAATGTTTTTACTTTTGCAAACTAAATTCTGAGTGGACTGGGTTTCTTTAGGTAGGCCAGCTCTTTTCATATTGATGTTTCAAGCAGATGTTCCTAGTGATAAGCGAGTATGAG
>NC_045030.1:125646503-125662908 GCF_008632895.1 Mastomys coucha
AAGCAAAAGCAATTTAAAAATAAATTATCTATGGGCTGGCAAAATGTCTTCACAGATTTAGGAACATTCTACCAAGTCTGGGGACATGAATCAGATCCCCAGGAGCCACGTGTTTAAGAGAAAAAAAATACTTTGCCCTGACTACAACATGCACAGGATCACACATATTTCACTCCACATAAATGAATAAGCATAATAAAAATTTTAAATATTATGCAGTCCTTGTTTGATATGCTTTGCCTCTTCAAATTTCTATTTTATGAATATTTATCAGGCTACCTTTTATTTTGCTTTCATTGGTTGATAAAATATTTATCAATTTATCTATAGGCATATTTTGCTATTATTGATATGATATTTAAATATAAATTATTTGTCAATTAAGAATGGACTGGCTTTTGGGAAATGAAAATATTTATAGGTAATTTGTCAAAATACTGTAAATGGAAACTTTAACTGCTTAACACTGTGTTATATTCCTAATGTTTCTCTGAGTCCCTTCCTTTTCTGCTGATAAAAGTAATCACTGGCTGCTTTTTCAGAGGACTCTAGTTGAATTTCCAACACCCACATGGCAGCTCACAACTGTCTAACTACAATTCCAGAGGATCTGGCACCCTGGCACATATATACAAGCAGAACACCAATTCACATAGAAAATGTGTATTTTTAAGTAAAACTGCAAGCACTGCACTTTTATGTTGATTTAATTTAGAATACAAGCAATGTTAAGAATACATTTTACGTGTTGATTGATCACATAATAGAATTAAGAGTTAATGTCAAGAAAAGAGAAGACAGCTGTGGATAAAGGTTTATTTTTGTAAAATACCACAAAGAGGTATTGATCAGGTTAACCATTTTGGGAGCAATTACAAGCTTCTATAATATTTGTATTTATATTGGTTAACCTACTATCTCAAGTAGGAATAGTACACACTAAATTTTTTAATGAAAGCATATAAAAACAACCATAAATCATCCATCTCTTTTTTACCATTTTACTGAAATTACATGTGTATAGCTATTTATATCTGATAATTATATATAAATATATGCATGCATGAGCACACACACATATGTATAGACATTTATGCAGTTGGTATATTAATAGAAATCTATGGTCTGTTAGTTGCTTATATAAATATGCATTTATTCAACAGAGTGTTCTGCTCTGTCCATGAGAGTGATAAAATATAGCTTCTACTAAGCTTTAGACTAATCTACCATAATCATAAAATTAAATTGATTGAGACGTAAAAGCACAGTTCGGTAAACACAGAAATAAGCACTAATTCTTCTGGTTCTATTAGTTGCTTGAATAATGTCTTTTTATGTACTCTTGTTTGAGTAGCATTATAGAAAAACTCATGTCCTACTAAAGAACTATTGGCTAATAAATAACATATTACCAGAAGAAAAATTATCAACAAGATTAAGCATCAGTTTTGTTACCAAAACATTAAAAAATACATGGTGATTAAAAGGGTGACCAATAATTGCTGCCATGCTTAAGAAATACCACAAAATTAAGAAAAATAATGGGAGACTAAAGCATTAAAATTATGATTTAGGTTCACTTAATGTCAACAAGCTTAACACATAATTAAATCATGAGACAAAACTGTATGTTGGCCCAAAGTATTTAATAATTCTAGCTCTCTTTTATTACCTGTTACCCGTGTTCTCAATTTCTGTCATTAACTATCTGCCTGCTTCAGGTTGTATTCCAAGGTGTTGATTTTAATATGCAAAAATCTCATTGTGCTAGGCATTTTGCTTCATAGTAAAGATTATATAATCAGTGCAAATAAAATTGAAATTGTTAGTGTGGGTAGAATATGAAGTAGACATGTCATATATAGAATTCCAAATACTTCTCTTCATACAGTGAAACAATGCTAAGTCCATATGGTTAATGAGGTCTTGATTTAAAAGGTTTGCAAATGAATTTCTTTTGTTTTATATTCACTAAAGAAGTGCATGATTATTTGAAATGTCTATAAAGACAGCATATAACACACTGGAATTTAAAAAAAAAAAAGAGCATAAAACTCCAGACTCCTCTTCTATCTTTTGATTACAAACATGATTTAACAAATCCCATTTCTATTGTTATCTCATTATAAAAAATGTTAGAACATCAAAAAACTACATCCAATGTATTATCATTAAACAAAACATTAGGTTTTGGCAATTTCAATAATTTCTTAAGGTCATTCTTCTAAATGGATGTGAACTTGTTAGTTTTTACAGCTTAAACGACTTTCCCATCTTGTTTTTAGCTGAGCATTTAGTTTTGCTTGAGGCAAATCAATGCAAAATCATCTACTGAAATGTAAAATTTTTTCTATATACGTTCACAAGAGACTAGTTTGAAACACACTTGATTTGGTATACTATAAAATCAAATGGTTATCATAAGGGTTATGCTCCTTTGTTCCTCTAAAAACATACTCTGCTTATTACATCTGAATGAAGAATAATTTTTCAAAATCAATAGCTTAGGAATGATTTTGAAATATTCAAGTATGAGAATCTCTTATTAAAATGTGAAACTTTAAAAATCAAGACCTAATTATGAATGCAAATCTAATTCACTTTTAAGCTCACCATATCTTTTGAACATTAAGGAAAAATGTTTACCTAAATTTAGACTTAAGTAGAAAACAAAATGATTCAATTTATTTTTATACTTGCACAATCTAAGATAGCATATTACAACTCAAATTCACAGTGAGACTCAGTCATAAAAGGAATGCTGAAAAGGGAAGCTTCAAATGAACATAAACTGAAGAAATAATTCAGTGTCAGGAATAGAGAAATGAACATAGCCAAATAAAGCAGGCCAATGGCCTCTTTTATAAAATGAGAATTTTTTCCTTCATTTGTTTCTGTTTACCACAGACCTATATATCTTTATTTTATAGAATCTCACCTCAGTAGTCACAGGATAATGATAATGACATTTTAAGATGCTTAGAATTAATTCTAGACACTGTTTTAATCATTTAAGTTGTTGATTTAATTAATCTTTATAACTGACTTATGAAACAGATAGTATATATTATTACCCTACTTTTTTCAATATGGAATGTGGTACATATAAAGATTCTTTGCTTTAGTGTTAGAGTTGGAAATAAAAACAAAATTGCAATTTTAACAACAGAAGAATGTTTCCAGAGACATGAGAGGTTAAGAGTAGTTACTATGTTACTGAATATTTATAGTGCAGCCATTGATTTGCTGGTGAATATATCAAGTGATTTACATATGTAAGAAAATCGAGTCATACCTTCTTGGAACTCATATTTGGAGGCCATATGTGGTGTATATATATGTAATTTTCTTGTTTCTTTGTGTTGTTGAATTTTATTTTGGGGAGAGAGACATTTTCTTCACTGGTATGGCTATTATGCAATTCCTATTGTGTTTTAAGAAGCTCTTACCCATGTTTCTTTTGGGGAAGGAGTTTAATTTGTTTGAGGGCTTGGGAGATGGCTTAGTGAAAAAAAGAGCACGTTACACAACAATGAAGATATGAAGATACGATTTTGCATCTCCAGCAACCAGATGCATCTATAATGTGAGTAATGTGGTAGAGATTAGTTGGTCAGCCAGTCAAGTTGAAATAAGGAGCTCCAGAGTAAGCAAGCTCCCTGTCTCAAAAATAAGACAGAGAGATCTTCCCTGCTTGTTGATTCCTCTGGAACAATCCAAGCTCTCCTGTGAAGAGCTCTCCTGCTATCCCAGGGGGGAACCTCCATTCTCCTCTCACCTCTTATCCTACCTTTATCAGACTGGCTGAGCCTGAACCATAGAGATAAGCTTTCTTTCCACCACCCACTTTATGAGCTAGCTGGGTCCTCTGTTCATGTCAAGCCCCTGAGCAGCCTGCTAGCCCAGGCTGTCCTCCATTTTCCTATCACCTCTCTGCACACCTTCACTGGACCTATGGCTCCTGAACATACAGGCCTGCAGTACCTGAAACATATAGACCTGCAGATCTGCAACCATACAAACCAATGATACCAATCAGATGCTTACCACACAAGGACCATTGAGGTTAACCCCCCTCCCAATTTCTACTACAACAGAAACATCCAGAGACCAAAGCCATCCACAGAGCAAAGGCTCTTGAAGTAAAGACAATCAACAAAAAACAGGGGAATATGACACCTTCAGAGCATAGCTACCCTACTAGAGCAAGCCCTGGATATCCTAATACAACCAAAGCACAAGAAAATGACCTTAAATGCAATCTTGAAAAAGAAGATTGAGGCCTTTAAAGAGGAAATTCCTTAATGAAATACAGGAAAATACTATTAGATAGAGGTCTTTAAAGAGGAAACAAGTAATTATCATAAAGACATACAGGAAGTCTCTATAGAGTAATGGAATTTGTTGATAGCTTACAGTCTGTAGTCTAACTCCCCAACAATGTTCAGTAGTAGCTATGAATGCAAGTCCAAGGATCTAGCAGTTGCTCAGCCCCACAATGCAAGCCGCTGAAGAAGAGAGTCAATCTTCCTTTTTCCAATATGTTTATCTTTATCTCCAGTTAGAAGGTGTGGCCCAACCTAAAGGTATGTGCCACCACCCTTGGATCTGGGACTTGTTTTGTCCCATATGATTTGAACTCAGAGATCTCCCTGCCATAGTATGTTGGGAATCATAGCCACTATGCCTCAAGATCTCCATGCTATGATCCAGGTCAGAAATTTGTATCTCCCAGCCTCCAGATTAGTATCAAAGGTGAGCCTTCAAATTCTGGATTGTAGTTCATTCCAGATATAGTCAAGTTGGCAATCAGGACTAGCCATTATACCTACCTTCAATTGGATAACTTCGCCTATGCATTATCAGTTGATATCAATCTACATACAGTCCCACAGACTCAAAACTTACTAAACGTACTTTAATTGATGACAGCTCTACTATTTTCCACACTGACCTTTTGCTTTGAGAGTAACTCCATCTCCATCTCTTCTAAAAGAAGTTATCAATTAAACATTGGGCTTGTTTGCTTGTGTATATGCATTGTATCCTTGTCTATATGTCCCTTGTGAAAGACAGAAGACACCCAAGCCAGCCCATAGTGTTCTTTATCTTAATATTATTTATTTATTTACTTTTTCTTTATTCAGTTTACATACCTGTCATTCCCTCCCACAATTCTTCCCCCGCCCTCCATCTTCTTCTCCTCTGAGCAGGTGGGGTTCCCCTGAGTAAGCCCTCAACCTGGCACAACAAGTCTCTGGAAGGCTAGGTGTTTCCTCTCCCATTGATACCAGACAAGGCAGCCCAGCTATAAGAACATATTCCACAGATAGGCAACAGATTTTAGGATATTCCCTGCCCTTGTTCCAATTGTTCCAGACCCACCTAAAGACCAAGCTGCACACCTACTACATGTGTGCAGCTAGACCTATGTGTATGTTCTTTGGTTGTATTTTAATCTCTGACAGATGTAAGGGTCCAGGTTAATTGACTCTGTTGGTTTTCCTGTGGAGTTCCTAGCCCCTCTGTGGGCCTGCAATCCTTCACCCTATTCTTTCATAAGAGTCCCCGAGTTCCAGCCACTGTTAAGCAGTGGGTATATGCATCTGTCTGAATCAGCGGCTGGGTGGTGCCTCTCATATGACAGTCATAACAGATGCCTGTATAACAGAGTACCATTAATAGTGTCAGGGATTGGTGCTTGCCTATGGGATGGGTCTCAAGTTGGGCTGATTATTGGTTGGCCATTCCCCCAGTCTCTGTTACATCCCCCATCCCTGCATATCTTGTAAACAGGATTAATTTTGGATCAAAAGTTTTGTTGGTGGGTTGGGGTCCATATTGCTCCACTGGGGTTCCTACCCAGCTAAACTATGCAGTCTCTTCAGGTTCTATATCCCAATGCTGTGAGTCTCAGCTAAGTGCTCCTCTAGTGATTCTTCGGTGTCTCCCTTATCCAAGGTATCTGACTCATCCTGGAGATGACTCCCTACTTCCCCACTCCTCTCAGTTTCAGATTTCCAATCATAGAAGAAAACTTTCCCAACCTAAAGAAAGAGATGACTATAAATATACAAGAAGCTTATAGAATACTAATTAAACTAAACCAGAAAAGAAAATCCACCTACCACATAATAATCAAAACACAAAATCTACAAAACAAAGCAAGAATATTAAAAGTGGTAAGAGAAAAAGGTCAGGTAAAAAATAAAGGCAGACCTAATACAATTATGTCTGACTTCTCAACAGGTACTCTAAAAGCTAAAAGAGTCTTGCCAGATTATCTTGAAACCTCTAAAAAACCGCAGTTGCCACACTATTCTACCCAGCAAAACTTTTAATCACCACTGAAGACACAAAAATAAATCCACAAGCATATGGACACTTGATTTTTGATAAAGAAGCTTAAATCATACAACAGGAAAAAGAAAGTATCTGTAACAAACAGTGCTCATCTAACTGGATGTCTGCATGTAGAAGAACACAAATAGATCCATATTTAGCACTCCAGACAAAACTCAAGTCCAAGTGGATCAAAAAGCTCAACATGAAACCTGAATCACTAAATCTCATAAAAGAAAAACTGGGAAGTACCCTTCAAAGCATTGGTCCTAACTAAAGTATATCTTCCCCTGTATTTAACTTCAATATATTTATCTTTCTATTTTTATGCTGTATGAAGCAATTATTGGTAAAATAATATCAGCTTCTACTCTTCCTTAGAAAGACTATTTAACAAGATGTAAATGTGAGCTTAATGTTCATTTTTTCTTCAAAGATTCCTTTTTGGCTATTCTAGGTCAAGTAACCAAAGGTATCTAAGTCATCATTTATTGCCTATTTTATTTTTTATCATGGTTATCACTGTCAAAGCTACCTTATTTATGTGTTTATAATCTATTATTTTCCACTGTAGTATGGCACTGAAGTACACTCAATTTTCTCCATAATAGGATATATCTGACACCCCTATGTGCTCAATACAATATCATATATTACTGCAAACTATAAAGTATTCAACATTACATTTCTGTTCATTAATTTATTCAAACTCAAATTAATGAACTGTCATTTGCCTTCAGTTATACTAATTTCTTCTTGTTCTTACTGCTTCTTAAATTTCCATAGTATGTTTTTCAAATTTATTAATATCTAATTAGAATATAATACAATTAATCCACTTTCATTGTGAAGTTTAATATGTTTTGACAAACATATTCACTTGAATAAGCACCAAGCCAGTTATTGTCTTTTTCAATTAGTTGTGCCCATCCTGAAATCGTGGTAAAAGTGACAGTAAGGGTTTTCATAATTAGAGATTAATTTTACTCCTTCTGAATCTACAGTTGAACTATGTATTTTTTATATTTGATTTATGTTTTATACACTGGTAGCTTATTTTTAAAATTTTTTGGTGAACACAAGTTTTTATTTATTTGTTCAGTGGCCTATGAGTAGGCTTGCTGGATAAGGAACTAAAACAATTTCCCAAAATGGTTAGACTATTTTATGTGCTAACAACAATATATGAAACTACCATCTGTTCCTCATCTTCACTACCATTTCATATGGCTACATTTTAATTTTTACACACTCTAGTCCATTCTATTGCATGAATAATAATACCACAATGCAATTTTCATTTCATTTTTCTAAAGAGCAAAGATGTTCAACATCTTTTCATGTGCTTGTTGCTCATTTCCTCATCTTAATTTGTAAGAAATCTGTTCAAATAATTGTCCTTTAAGTCACTAGATTGTTTCTGTAAGACACATAACAACATTCCTTCAAGTTGTCTATATCCTAATCCTAAAAGCCCATAAATAGCTTATATTGCAAATAGGTTGTCAGATATGATTAAGTTAAACACTTTAGCATTTGCATATTATTCTAAATTATTTCAAAACTCCAATTTAGTCATGGTTCTTATAACATTAGAACATGGTTCTTATAACATTAGTTAGAGAAGATTTGATCATGGAAAGAGTGAAGGAGGCATTGATTATATTGGAGATGCTATACTGATAGCTTTAATCATGGGGTAGATGACATATGTATAAGGTATAGTGTCTTATTTAATATGTGTATAGAATGTGTAATGGCTAAATTATGGTAACTAGCATTTCAATTGCCTTAAATATTTACTATATATTTGTATTGGTGCATTTTATATCTGTCCGACCAGCTATCTTGAGATATATAATTGATTATTTTCAAACATGGATATTCTACAATGTTACAGAATATTAGAAACTCTTATGCCTGCCCAATTGATCCTTTGTAGAAATTAGTTCTTTGAATGTTCTAATTTCTGTACTTTGATTATATTCTGTACATATCAGCTTTGTGACCTTGTTTTTGAAAACCAGTTATGACCATTTTGTGTTCCTCATATTTCACATATCCTTTAGTGTGCAGCTTTCCACTGAAGCACGGTCAACTCAACAGCATTTAGAATCTTAGAGAAAACTGATCCTTTGCTCCCAGAAGGTAACAATTGCCAATAATTCCATGGCTATGTGTCGTAGGGCTTCTGTTGCTTTGACAAAACATTCTGACCAAATGCAACATTGGATGGAAAGGTTTTGTTTAGCTTTCATATCACCATCAATGTATATCCTCAAAGCAAGTCAGACCAGGAACTCAAGGCAGAAGTGTGGAATCAAAAATAGAACCACAGGCTAGACAGTAATGTTCCTTGCTTGTTCATCTTGTTTTCTTATACAGTCAGTCCAGGACCACCAGGACAGTGTTGGCAATATCTAAAAATACATGGGCCGTCTCGTATCAGTCACCAAACAAGAAAATTCACCAAAGACTTTGCCACAGGACAATCTGGAGAGGTTATTTTGTTAATTGATATTCCATCTTTCCAAATGACTCTGGCTTATGTCCAGGTGACAAAACACTTACTAGTACACTACAAGTGGAATTTTATGACCAACTCTTATGTTCATGCTGACATTACTTTGTCTTGGATTTGCACAGGTCATGTGAATTTTGTTGCCCTACTACGTCTAAAAGGTACTCCTTCCTTGTAATCCTACAGTGCCTCTTTCTTTATATTGCTCAACCTTTCAGTTATCAATGAGTATTACTTCAAATCCTAGAGATTATCACTGTTCTCATAGAATAATATATCTCTCAATCCTCATCTGAAAAGGTTCTTTTTGTAGTAGATGGTTATTAACACAGTGAACCACAACTGACCATGGTGTAAAGAGTATAAGAGACTGGAGGACATTTAACCCTGAATGGAAATACATATCTTACCTATGCTTCCAAGTATATCTGCTTTCTCTGGTGGAGCTTTAAAATTTTGGTTAAGTCTCTTTTATTTTTAAGATGTTTTCCTGCTTTTCTTTTTTATTAGCTACTTTTTAATTGCTTGCATAAAACATCATGACCAAAGCACCTTAAAGAAGACAGAGTTGATTTTGACTTGTGGTTTCATGTTGATGGAACAAAGACATAGACAAAGGGTCAGCCATGGTGGCAGAAGCTAGGAAGCTTAGGCTTTGCATCTTGAATCATGTGAACAAAACAGAGATGACAAACTACAAATGCCCTAGTTCTTTAAACTCTCAAATCTTGCTGCTAATGACTGAGTTCCTCCAACAAAGCCATACTCTCTAAGCCTCTCCAAATAGCACCACCAAATGGGTTTAAAGTACTCAAATGCCGGAGACTATAGAGAATATCTCATTTTACAGATATCATACAAGCTTTAAGTTTTGCTTTTCTATCCATTCTGAGTTTATTTCTACATGCAATATGAAATAGTAAATGGAATGCTATAGATAATATGCATATAACTAAATGTGGATATGTTCCAATACAGTGTTTGAACATTAAGACTAGATATATTTTCATGTGTCATAATCTTTATCTTTTTTTCAGGATTAAAATATAAATATAAAAATTATTTTTAAATCTCATAGGCTATTTCAAAGTGAATGAGCCACAGTTAAGGAAGAACCTCTTTTGTGACTAATTGGTGAAAATTAGTTATAAATGTCAATTCTGTTTTCAGCATTGCTTTAAGTAGTCATACATATTTTATACATAAAAAGATGATTCCTTTAATTTACATATTTTTAGGTTTTAGTGGTTTCCATTCCTACCATTTTGCTTTTCCAACAATTATCCTTTTCATTCAGCCAGTAAAAAAAAGAACCTTCAGCATTTTTTATAGTGAAGGTCTATAAGAAATGTTAAAAATTTTGTGAAAATAACCCTAGTTTGTCTTTATACATCAGATTAATTTTGTTTTATGTAGAAGTCTGAGTTGAATTTTATTTTTGGATTTTTTGTTTTGTTTTGTTTTGTTTTTTTTAGATACTTCTTGAAAGATGTCATTTGAGATTATTTTGAGTTTCATTACTTCCAATGATAATCTCAGCAAATGATTAAATAAATTTTACTGTACATGTAAGATGTGAGTTTTTATAATTTCAAGTTTTCTTCATTTTTAATGTTAACCAATATGTCTGATATATACCATCCATATATATATATACATATATGTGTATGTATATATATATGGATGGTACTATTAATTGCTTTTTGTTGGAGTTTGTTGAAATTTGTTTTCAAATGAAAATTTTGTATTTTCAAATACTGTTATTAAATTTCTTTCCTAGTTTTATGTCACAAATTACATGCATGTTAAAGAACTTGATGGAAGTTTATAATTCCTCAATTTCTTTGGTGTTTTGAGTTTCAATAGTTTTGTCCTCTTAGTTTTTGTATCAGGTAATTTACATTCCTCTAGCAATAAATTCACTGAGAATTTTCTGTCATCTTTTTTCGAAGTTGTCAATGAATTTGTACATTTGAGATACTGTATACTTAACCTCAAACAATTCTATTTAGATTTTTTTTTCTGTTTTCATCTTATATATTTTAACTTATTATAGGGCTAATATAATTTGAGACCCAGAGTATATTTATAATAGCCAATTTTAAATTACTCTGTACATAGTTGCTATAACTTGACCATAAATATTTTTTTGAGACAGGGTTTCCTTTAAAGCCCTGGCTGTTCTGGAACTCACTCTGTAAAACAGGCTGGTCTCAAACTCAGAAATACACCTGCCTCTGCCTTCCAAGTGCTGGTATTAAAGGTGTGCGCCACCACCACCCGGTTGACCATACATATTTTTAAGATTTTACCTTTTAAATTCTTTGATAATTTCATATAAGCATATATTTATCCTTCTTTTTTCCTCCTAAATCCTTCCTGATACAGTCCTACCTTTCCACATGATTTCAAATATCTACCTTTTCTTTTATTAATAAGTCACTGAAACTAATTTGTCCTTCCTATAGAATCCTATAGAATCCTGTATGGAACATACCTCCACTAAAGCATGATTGATCTACCAGAGGTCAAATCCTTAGAAAAACCCTTCTTACTCTCTGAGAAGCTATCAACTATCCATAAGTCCTCAATAGGGGTACAGTCTCATGAATCCATCTCCCTCCCCCATGCTAGAATATTGACTGGATCTTGTATAGGTCTATGAAGACAACCAAAGCTGCTGGGAGTTCATGAGTAAGGTGGTCCTGTTATGTCCAGCAGATACTGTTACATTCTGGCCTTACCCAACCCTTGACTATTACAATATTTTTGACATTCTGAGATAGTCTATAAGCTTTAGATGAATGGGTATGATATTATCCATACCACTTGTGACTGAGAACTCCACAGACATTAATTCTTTGCATTTTGACCAGTAGTATCATACTGTTAATTTTTTCTACTGCACAGAGACTTTTGTGACAAGATTTGAGAGCTACTCTAAAAGTAGAGAAATATGAATTTGGAGGGCAGTTTTATACTATATTGATTTAACAAAATAATACTAAGATTTTTATCCCTGATTCATGAACTCCCCAATCATTGCATAGTAGCCAGATTTACAGTATCAGGTATGTATTTTGTCCTGTGGAGTAGTCTTTAAGTTGAATCAGAAAGCAGTTTTTTACTCCCTTGACATTCCTGCCTCTAAGCACCAATGAGAATATTTTGCCATCTCTTCATTTTTGTAGCTCAGTGTCACAGTTGTATAAGACAGTTAACAAATGTTATTCCCATCAACATACATAGCACCTCACAGGGCTATGAAAGTTAGGTAACAGGGATAGAGCTCCACAATCAGGATCAGTCTGATTTTTCCATGTCCTGTTGTAAAGGTGTATGGGGTCTTTAGCAACAGTTTTACCACCAAGTCATTATGGGCAAACAAGAACAATGACAATAGCCTATGTTACTTTGGAATTTTCTAGAACACCTTCTGCCCAATTTTAAAATCTTCTTACACAGAACTGGGGAATCTGTCTTCTGACACTCCTCCTTTATATATGCAACCACTCATGTTCCATATTAAACTTTGTATTTTATTTTGGAGAGCCAGTGAAACTGAATTTTCTATCTGAATTTTATCTATGTAACATAACACAGATTGGATACTACTTTTTATTCTTAAAGACATCAAAATCAAGTGTATTTATCAGTATCATATCATCTTCCAAAGTCTAACTTTTACTTAAAAATAATTTAAGTGTATGTGTTTTCAAAGCAATATTGTTCCACTAAAAAGTAAGTAACCAACAAAAGGCTATTCCTGTTTTTTTTATAAATTAAACTTTGTTCTGTAACAGGATTAATAGGAATGTTAGGTTTTACATAATGATTTTATTTTCCCATATAAAATATGAAGTAAATGTGGAAAGCATGTCATATTCTTGAAAGAGCAGCCCAAGTGACCTTGGCTACAAATCTACTAGGAACAAGAACCAACTGGATTTCTCAAACTCCAAATCAATTAATTCCTATAAAGTAATAACTGAAATAGGTTCTAAATTTTGTTGGCATAGGTTAGAAGTAAAAAATTTGATACTTTTTCTTGGTAGGAATATGGCACTTAGCAAATTATTTCAAACTCATTATTCTACAAATTTTAATCTAGACATACAGTAAAATTTTAACGAAGATTCTAATACATTAAGAATAGTCACACACAACTTAATGACAGTATTTACATATAATCTCATTAGATTTTAATATGGATTAAGATGATAAAATTTATTATTGTGAAAAATGTCATGGTCACTGAATTAGCTCAAAATAGTACTCTTTAAAACTGTCCTATGATCTCCCCATATGCTAAAGCACATGCACATCTGTTTTCTTTCAATAAATGAACATAGTAAAGCTTTATGTAATGAAATGTCAAACTTTAGCCAATCATTTGAGACTTAGAGCTTATTTCAATGTGTATATAAACATACTTTCTTCAACATTTTCTCAGCTTCCAATAATTCGTTATATTTTTTCTAGTTATATTGTCTAGATCAGATTGACCAGTTATCATATTGGCAAGTAATGGAGATGATTGCTGATTCATATGGAAAGGTCCAGCCTATTATGGGTGGTGATATTAATCATTGGGCACATTGGCCTCTACTAAATAGGAAAACTAATCATTTTATTCTGGGAGCCAGCAAGGATGCAACATTCCTACACTTTTCTGCCTTGACTTCACACCCTACTTTGCTCAATGATGTATTTCTACTTGAAAGTGTGAGCTGAAATAAAACTTCTCATCCCCTAGGTTATTTTTTCATTGTAGTATCCATTGCACAAATATAAAAGCAATCTGGAATGCTGTTTTATGATATAAATAATTTTCTAGGCATCTTCAATCTTGGCCTATGTGCTGGCTAGTTTTATTTCAACTTGACACAAACCAAAGTTATCTGAGAGGTAGAAGCCTCGATTGAGAAAATGTCTCCATAAGATCCCGGGTGTAGAAAATTTTTAAAATTAGTGATCAATGAGGGAAGGGCCCAACCCATTTTGGGGTGTTACAATTCCTGGGTTGGTGGCCCTGGGTTGTAAAAGAAAGCAATATGAAAAAGCCATGAGGAATAAGCCAATAAACAGCAACCTGTCACAGCCTCAGCATCAATCAGCTCCTAACTTCTGGTTCTAGCCCTGTTTAAATTCTTGTCCTGGAATCCTTCAATGATAGACAGTGATATGTACATGTAAGCCAAATAAACCACTTTTTTCCCCAACTTGCTTTTGGTCATGGTTTTTCATCATAGCCACACGGACTCTAACTAGGACAGCCTTCTTCTTGTTTATTATAAAAATCCTCTCCTGGGATTTCCTAATAAGAGATCCTAAGGAGCTAGTCTTCATTTTTTTTTAATTTCATGATTAAGGCTTCAGCAGTGGTGGTACACTTTCTTCATTCACTTATTCTCCTATAAAAATCTGAAGAGAATGTTAGTTATTTTGTAAAAAGAGTCAGAGTAAGGGTGATTGATAAAGGATAATAATGCTGTCGTTGATGTGTCAAAATCATTCTCCACCGGACAATGTGCTTATGATGCTTGCATTGTAAAGTATTAATACATCTGGCCCCACAGTATTTATACATCAGTAGAAATCACAGTGTTTATTGGAAAATGCATATTCTCGAATATTTCTGCAGGTTAATAACTCCCTGGCATATGAATCATGGGTAACCTCTGTACTTGTCAACAAATAATAATTGAGTCATTATTCTTTAAAATAAATCAAATTCAATTAATTAACCACATAATACTCATTACTCAATCTCTGTTGAAAAGTACATGTATACTTCTTAAATATGACCTCTTATTACCTGTAGGGCATAGGCTTTCAAATATTATTTAATCAATGATCACTGCTAATTGATTGATAACATATGTGCCATTTGGATATAGCAAATCAATTAAGAAAAAATTTTGGTGAAACTTATTCATCTCTTTCTATTACACGTAAAATAAAAAGGTGAACAGTGAAATTTTAAATTCTTGCTTTCACTTTCCAGATAATCAGCATCATTAAAGCAATATGTTTAGGCTATAATTTGTTACTGGCCCTTTTCATTGCAATTCTTAGTACTTCAAGTAAAATTGGTTCTAAGGTTCTCTAGGATCCTTTTTTCTTTCATTTACTTTACCAAGTTCTTAAGATCTGAACCTTTAAATGGCTAATAATTTAAGTATTAGGTCATTTGCCTTTTCATGTGAAATTGTTACAACCAAATATGGAACCTCACAGGAAAATTTGTTCAAATATTTCTAGGGTTGTATTGGGAAGATAGAGGGCTGATATCCAATATATACAAAGAACTCAAGAAGGTAGACTTCAGAGAAACAAATAACTCTTTTGAAAATGGAGTACAGAGCTAAACAATGAATTCTCAACTGATGAATATCAAATGGCTGAGAAACACCTAAAGAAATGTTCAACATCCTTAGTCACCAAGGAAATGCAAATTAAAACAACCCTGAGATTCCACCTCACACCAGCCAGAATGGCTAGGATAAAAAACTCAGGTGACAGCAGATGCTGGAGAGGTTGGAGAAAAAGAGGAGCACTTCTTCATTGCTGGTGAGATTGCAAGCTGGTACAACTACTCTAGAAATCAGTTTGGTGGTTCCTCTGGAAATTGGACATAGTACTTCCAGAGGACCCAGCTGCACCACTCCTGAGCATATACCCAGAAGATGCTCCAACATGTAATAAGGACACATGCTCCACCATGTTCATAGCAGCTTTATTTATAATAACCAGAAACTGGAAACAACCCAGATGTCTCTCAACAGAGGAATGGATACAGAAATTGTGGTACACTTACACAATGGAGTATTACTCAGCTATTAAAAACAATGAATTTATGAAATTCTTAGGGAAGTGGGTGGATCTGGAAAATATCATCCTGAGTGGGGTAACCTAATCACAAGAGAACATATGTGGCATGCACTCTCTGATAAGTGGATATTAGCCCAGAAGATGGGAATACACGAAGTACAGTCCACAAACCACAAGAAACTCAAGAAGAAGGAAGACCAAAGTATGGATACTTCGTTCTTTCTTAAAAGGGGGATCAAAATACCCATGGAAGGAGTTGCAGAGACAAACTATGGGGCAGAGACTAAAGGAAGGACAATCCAGAGACTGCTCTACCTGGGAATCCTTCTCATATTCAATCATCAAATCTTGACAGTATTGTGAATGCCAGCAAGTGCTGGCTGACAGGAACCTTATAAAGCTGTCTCCTGAGAGGCTCTGACAGTACCTGACTAATACAGAAGTAGAGGCTCACAGCCATCCATTGAAGTGAGTACAGGGTCCCCACTGAAGGAGCTAGAAAAAGGACCCAAGGAGCTGAAGTGTTTTCAGCCCCTTAGGACAAACAACAATATGAACTAACTAGTACCCTCAGAGCTCCCAGGGCCTAAGCCACCAACACATGGTGGGACTAATGGCTCCAGCAGTATATGTAGCAGAAGATGGCCTAGTCATTCATCAATGGGAGGAGAGGCCTTTGGCTCTGAGAATATTCTATGCCCCAGTGTA
>NC_045030.1:125663640-125678735 GCF_008632895.1 Mastomys coucha
ACTCCAATTTTATAGTTACAATATAAAAGAGGAAACATCATATCATAAAAATATTGTAGAATATGTGTTCATTTATTATTATTGCTAAAACAAATTACCAAGAACTTGGTGGCTTACAATAACACTGATTTTTTTAGCATACAATATGGTAGGTTGGCAAGTACTATGTCAGTATTCATTGGGCTAAAAACAGCTTTTAGTGACCTTTCTTTTCTGGATAACTCGGGAGACAACTCATTAATTTACCTATTACAGCTTCTAGAAAGCATCAGCATTCCTTAACACTTTGTGTTTCCCTCAGTCATCAAAGCCTGTAGTGTGTCATCATCAGACCTCTATCTGACTCTGACTCCTATTTTCCTCTATCACTAAGAAAGATTGCATTCAAGTCCAACCAGGAAACACGGGTTCACTATTTTATTTAACATTTCAGAATTAATCATATCTTCCAGATTGCCTTGACTACACAAGGGAACATATTTAACTGTTTGAAGGAATGAATGTGAATATTTTTTCAGATGGAACATTATCCTACCTACTACAGAATAAACAAAGGCAGATTGTATGGAAACTCTTTTCTTGGGATGTGAGCAGATACCCTTGGTAGATCATTTGTGTAATATGTCCAAATCATTTAGATCAATTTCAAGCACCACAAAAGGAACAAAATAATATAAAGAATAATGTGTATGGTTGAACTGTTCTGTAATTTATTTTCAGGAGTTTGAGCATAATAAACTCTTTCCCAGCTCAGACTTGTTATTTTGAATTTTAATCTCTTAATTAACATCTACCAGTCACACACATGTATAGGCCACAGTGTGATAGTTCAGCATATGTTTGTAATAGGTACTAATCTAATCAAGGTAATTAGTATTTCTTTTTTCCTGATAATTCTTTGTGATTATGTTCTTATGTTTCCACAATTCTAGTTCTTCATAAAAAATTTAAAAAGCTGTCATGAACTGTAATCTCTCATACTGTGTTATGGAAGATTGGAACTTATTTCTCCTGTCTAGTTTTAATTCCTGTATTTCTCACTCTGCAGCTTCCTTCCCACCTTCTCAGCCCCCTAGTTATTCTACATACAAATAGAAATTTTGCAGCTTTTAATATATAATTCAAAAAACAGCAATATTTGTCGTGTATTTGGCTGATTTCACTTAAAACTGTACATTCTAGTCCAGGGTATTTTGCTTTAAGTGATAAGAAACCTTTGTTTTCATAGCAGAAAAATATTCTATTTTATACACACACACACACACACACACACAAAGAGAGAGAAAGAGAGAGAGAGACAGAGACAGAGACAGAGACAGAGAAACAGAGACACAGAGACACAGAGACACAGAGAGAGAAGCAGTTGTATGGCAACAATAAACACGAGAGTGAAGATATTTCTTTGAGATGCTGATTTCAGACTTTTAATGTAGTAAATAATTATGTTGTTCTAACAAATCCGTGGTCATAAACTCCTTTCTAAAGTCCATCACTTCACTAACTCCAGGAAGCTGCATACATTTTTACTACCAAGCATGATTTCCCTCCTATTGAGTGGGTCTTCAGTCCTATTAAACAGTTGTTGGTTGCTACCAACAAGTCAGTACATCTTCTTGAATCTTAATGCGTATTTTGATATACTCAAATTAATGTATTACTTAGAACTATTAGAATAAAAATTCCCTGTATGTTAACCAACATTTATGTCATGTCTGGGTTGAATATGAATGCTTTCATGTCTCTTGGCAATGTTTTGTTTCTGCATTCACAGTTTTGCAATTATTTGATGTTTTATTTGTTTCGTAATTTTTCAAAAGCCAAATCTTTTGAGTAGGACAGTAGAATTTGAGGTCAATGATATTCTTGTTACTTAGGAAAGTTCCTGCTGTTAATTTGGAGAAGCACTTGGCTATCATTTCTTCAGCTCTTTCCTCAGCTTCCTTCTGTCTCTGTTCTTTTATAGAATTAAGATACTAGCAGTTCAGTGGTTCATGTTATTATAATTAGGAATTGGGATGGACTAGTTACTATGGTTACTCCTTTGTAGGCTTTAGGTTCTATATTCTTTTAGTGATACCTTGTGTTTAGAGTGGGAACAGGGTTTTAAGGATGATTTTATCAATAAGTGTTCCTCCCTCAGCCATTGCCTTTCCTTTATGTGAGTGTGTCTCACTTTTGCAGCTTTTTATAGTGGAGGCTGCAAGATTTCTCTCCATTGTTCTTAGGCCAGCAGTGTTTCCCCAGATTCCAGGAGAGGCTCCTTTCGCCATATTCCCTGCTCCTAAGGCAGTGATTCTAAAACCTGCATGTATTTTGCAGCTCACCCCAGAGGTAGCAGGTTGTTTTTCTCATTTCCTTTGTGATCCCCTAAGGACAATGGTATTTGTTGGTCTTTTCTACCTCTACTGCATGCAGTAAAATCTTTTGCTCCCAGGGCTGATGAGAAGGAAAGTCCCCATGGAGTTTTGTACTGTTCTGTCAGTATCTGCTGTGCCTCATTCCCACTTCTATACTTCAAGTGGGACTTTCTTGGGACTTTAAAACTTTTTAGCAAATTTCTAGTTTAAGAGCGAAGCAAAACCCTGAAAGAGAGTATATACTCCTTTGTTTGAAACCCCAGAGGCTTTTACATTGCAGGCCTCTATTAATTCTAAATCAGGCATCCTAAGTGAACTCTGAGATTTTGGGGGCTGCCTCGTCTGTCTCTCCCTGCAGACATGTGTGTTTCTTTCGACTGACTTTCAGTATGTTTTCAACTTTCCATGTTTAGCACTCTGATGAGTTTAAGAAAAGTTTCAAATTCACTCTTTTTTTGGCTTTATATCTTTGTAAAGTTGGGAGTGTAGTTCTTTCTGGTTGATTTTACACACACCTTTATACTTAGCAGGAATATAACAGTTTGAAATCCCCACTCTGAAGCAAAAGAATTCTTTTTTTTGCCTTTTGCCAGTGTCCAAGTCATTTTATAAATTCCATAGATAACTGTATCAGAAATACTTATGTGCTTATAAAAAATAGAAATCATCAGTCCACTGCAAACTTAATAACTCAATAAAACTGAAAGAAAAGACCAAGAATATGTACTTCATTAAAATGTCCCCCATGAATCCTATGTACTCAGAAATGAGAGAAGCTTTGGTAAACAAAATAGTTATGAAAAGAATGTTTACGCAACTCTTTGTTGATTTTCGAAATTTCTGTTTTTCTGCTTTTCTGTTTCTTCTCAAAGGGGGCATGGCACATGGCATGAGTATATCTCTTACCACAGAATGTCAGGCATACATTAAAAAAAATAGCAAGCCATTATGAAAGTAATAATGGTTATTTCATTGGTTGTTGAGCCACATTAGATTAGGAATAAATACAAATATTCTTTCTAGAGTGGTATTTTTTTTTTCTGAGACAGAGATAGAAATGGAATCTGGCTTGCAAACACCAGAATACGGTTGAGGATTCATGTGAATTTTATTGGATTCTCTGAGAAGTCAGCTTATATGCATTTTTTCTGCAAAAGCAAAAAATGGTTTCATAAAGAAGTAGTTGCCCAAAGTAAACTAATTAAACTGAAAGAAGGCGAGGACACATGATTTCTATAACAAACAAGAATTTTCTGAATTTTTAAATTAATTATCTGAAAGAACTATATCACAAGACCTTTGTGGTCATATCAATACAAGTTTATTCTCAAATTATGCTTCACTCATTCATTCACAGAAAGAAATATTGTGAATGATGGGGGAATGAGATGGTAGACTTAAAGCTTAGATTTGAAGAGTAGCACTAGTATTCCTGACAATTTCTAAACCTGCATAACTCTACACAAATTTAACTTTTATATACATACAGTTTCCATTCACTGATATAACAAATTTATATAATGACAGATTAAGAAACACAAAGCATTTCTTTTTTATGAGTGTTCTTATTACAGAGTAGCAGAGAGGTTTCTTAGTTTACTCTCAGCTCACATGTTACTAATGATGCTCTTCAAATGGATTTGTATAACAAAACATCACCAAAAGGGTATCATTTGACAATTATTTATGTTTCCCTCCTATAGATTAAGCAAAGAATAATGAGTGAAATTTTATATTGAATTTTTGCAAAATTTAGTCCCAGATCATAGTATGGGACTATCCTTGATACAGATACAGTCTTGGGTAAGGAAAACTATTGATAATATAGTTTTTGTTTGTGTGTTTGTTTGTTTTCCTATTAGATCTGTTTTGTTTAAAAATTTTAGCTTTTATCATGCTGTTCATCAATTGTACTTCTAAGAATGAGTAAATCTGAAGGACAAATTGCAGTATCTGTGTGTGAGCCAGTAGTGAATGCACAAAGATGTAGCAGGGCATGTTTATTGTGTTGGAGAGAAAGGAAGTGCCCTAATGGGAAAAGAACTAGTTCTTGTTTGAAGGAAATTTTGCCTTAAATTTAACAAACATTTATTGAAATCTTATTATGAGCTAGACATGAACACCAACATTTTCTCATCTAATCTTGTTTAATCTCATTTGATCTTAGTAAATATATGAAGTAGGTAATATTTATTTTCATGATTAAAAGGGTGCAAATGGAACCTTAGAAAGTTGAGGTAACCTGAAAAATAGATGCTTGATTCTAGAACTATTTTTCTGTGATTATGATATGCTTCATCCTGGTAGATAAAATCAAATATTTGGTTGTTTTTATATTCCTCTTCATACGACATAAGCCATAGAAGATAGCACTAAGAATGTGTAGTGATTTCTCTATGCTTGGCCCAGGGAATGGCACTATTAGAAGGTGTGGCCCTGTTGGAGTAGGCATGATCTTGGTGGAGTAGGTGTGTTGCTATGGGCATGGGCTTTACGACCTTCATCCTAGCTGCCTGGAAGTCAGTATTCTGCTAGCAGCCTTCAGATGAAGATGTAGAACTCTCAGCTCCTCCTGCACCATGCCTGCCTGGATGCTGCCATGCTCCTACCTTGATGATAATGGACTGAACCTCTGAACCTGTAAGCCAGACTCAATTAAATGTTGTCCTTTATAAGATTTGCCTTGATCATGGTGTCTCTTCACAGCAGTAAAACCCTAACTAAGACAGAGTGTAAAGCCAGTGAAGTGAGTCCTTTCTCTTATTCCAGAGGCTTTTGGATATGATATGTTCTATATGATATAGCTTGGTAATGTGTATACTAAGAATTGAATTGTCAGAATAACATAGTCTCACTACCAAAGAGTGGTAAAGGTAGCTCCACCATTACCAAATTGGTGCCTTATCTCCCTAGAAATTCAAGGTAGAGCATCATGGCCACACTAATCATTTTAGTAGTCATTGAAAATGTCCAGGCTACCCAATCACTAAAGATCAGAAATAAACTAGTCTGTTGAGTGGAGACAGCAGCATTTTATCTCGGGTAAAGAAACTCCTTTAATACAAAATCTAGGAGAAATTGTTAAAAATATAAATGGATTTAAATGGCATAGTAACTCCCTGCATTTAGAATTGTAATCTGGGTTAAATGATGTGCAACACTGTCAAACCTGGAATTCTGACCTTTAAGTTTTTTTGTCATTTACCTTTTCAAAGAAGCCCACTAGTCTTTCATAATAAATCATAGTAAAATTATTATAAAAACAAGAGTCTGTGATGTGTTATTTGTTCTCTAGCTCATTGTATCAACTGTACAAAGTTGTTTATACTCACAGACATATATTTATACTTTTATCCTGGTTTTTCTACACTTGCTTTGATAATAGCTAAGTGTAATTGATTAAAGACTGTTACCTTTATTTTTCTTGTGATGATTGCAGTATTATGACTCAGATTTTCCTGCTTCAATCAGTGTTCAATCTTTGTATGATAATTCTTAAAAAATAAAGCTTCATGGCTGTATACTAACTTTTATAATCCCAAGATTTGTATTCAGTTTTACCAACCATCCCTAGATTCCAATGGAATCTTAGACCCTATTGTAAAAAGTATAACTTGGCTCATGAAATTTTGCTAATATCTTATTTTGGCATGGCATTGAAAATGATAGTATTCAGGTTTCATAACATCCCAATTGTTCTCTTCTGGTAGGCTTGATGAAATTCTAATAATTTACAGAATAGTAAGTGGAAATTAATATTCAAAATGATTCTCTGCTTTTGTCTGGTTTTTTGCTAGTATTTTAAGCTATCTGCATGTAAGTAGAGTGTTGATTCATGGCAACCATTGAGAATTACTTGGGCTAGCAAACACATGACCAAAAGAAGAATATTATCCCATGTAAATTTCTTATAAGAGTTTTCTTTACTGATTTCATGTCTCTAACTACCCAATTAGCAATATCTGCTTGCTTCTGTTGTAAAGTGTTCAGCCCTCAAAGCTACCTTCATCATTTGATAATATTGTTTCCTTTGGAATTGACAGAAACAAAAACAGCTTTAAGGTATGCTTTCAGCCTCTATCATTACTACTAATTAGTTTTTTCCCCTTAGACTCATATTACTTCTAGCACTTTCTGCTGATTAAAAAGAGCTTAGAAAATTCACTGCATAATAATATCAAATTTGAGGATGAAGCATATTTGGTTTGCTATGTTTAGATATTCTATAACTTACATATATTAGTAACATAGATTACAAAACAGGTATTTTGATTGTAAATGGTAGGATAATTGCGGTGTAAGCAAGGCAACTGTGCTCTTAAAAATAATAATATAGCATATATTAGAATATCATTAATTATTAAAATAATGGAAATAAGAGGCAGAACAGAAGGCAAAGTACCCATTAGACCCTGCCAAATTTTATTCATTTCTACTCATCCTATTCTACAGGAAATACACATAAAATAAATTTATCTGTTGTCCCCTATTTGTACAAGAATGTATATAGTAATAATAACTTAAAGGAATTAAGACTATTTTGGATTGAAAAGAATGATTTGCTGGTGACCCAATTACATTTTGTATAATTAATAAAATATTTCAAAAATTTGAATAAAGGAGCAGTTATATTGGTTGATATTCAAAAACTAGCAACTAGTAAATGGTGTATTGCCCACATTGATATCCACTTGAACCACTATAGACAGGGGAAACCAAATCTGTGAGAAAACAAAACAATGCAAAACAAAAGAAAACGAAACAGCAATTTAATCAAAGTGTCAAATATTAAAGTAACTAGGGGATAATTTGTTCACAAAAAGCAACTTGTATTTCCCTTTAGGTATCCTTAGCAGAAGCAGTATCACACTGAATGTAACTCACTGGCATTCATTCCTGAGGTTATCAAAACTTAGAACTCACAAGGCAGTCCACAGAAATCATCGTAGTCCATTAGGAAGTACTTCTCCATGGTTGACAGTGATAATTTCATAGTGGTTTAGGAAACACATGCAATGATATCAAATTATCCATATTCCAGGTTTAATTCCAACAATTACAATGTGACTCTGGACAAGCAGCTTTTGTGCTTTTGTAAATATGAGATTAGGTGCAAAGACTTTTTTTACTTTTGTGATAAATATGAGAACTCAAGAAAAAAACTATTTTTAGGAGACACTAAGTTGTTTTGTTTTGTTTTTCATATTGGGATTATTTTTTCCACCGTTAAATAGTTGTTTATTGGCAGTGGGTTGGAAGTGATGGAGGAATTAGCATCATACACCAGTCATCAGGGCAGCAAGAGTGATGGGAAGGAACCTAAAGGCCCCTCTCCTCAGTAGTAAGTGAGTAGTCAGAGGCCAGGAGTGTTGGTGGGTTAGCCTTAGACCACTTCATCTCACTAGGCATGGTTAGAAATAGAGTTTCACTAGCTCTGGCTCTAGACTGAACATTTGGGATGTACTTACCTTAACAAGCAAGGCTGTTGCCCAGGGCTTGCTTGATGTACTACTCCTGGAAAGACTGCACTTTCTCCTTCTTCCCTCCTCAGGCCTCTAGAGAAGAAGCCTATAGCACTTGGCCATAGGAGAAAGTTAAGGTCCATTGCTTCAGCAGGAATCACTTACTAATAGCATTGAAGTTGACTGGAAAACTTTTTCTCACTCTGCTCTCCATACATGAAAATGACTCCAGGGTGGGGAGGGGGCATTATGTAATGAAGTACTGTGACATGGCAATTATTAAATTGGAAAATTTCCAGGTGAAAGCATGGCCTGGGGTTCTTGTGTTGAGCTTCAGCAATGTGCCTTCCAGATAGACATGGCAGTCACTTGGAGCCTTGTAGCCAGCCAATAGCTTTTCAGTTGAATACTGTATACTGGCAGTACTTCTATCCATGATCTCCATTGCAGAGGAATTCAGGCACCACTATGAGTACAATGCCTTTCTGGTAGCAAATCCTGGCATAATGAGCCAGAACACTGGTATTTTTCCATCATGTCAAGGGCTGAGAGAGTGTGTTACACAATCTTTAACATGCAACCCTCTTTACAAACTCTGCTCTGTCCTTATATCGGGCACAGAGTTCAGACTACCCATCCAGCTTTGGATGGTGGTCTTCCCATTGGTTCCTGTAAGGAGCACCATACACTTATCTACCTTAATGCCTACAACACTGGCCTTAGACTTGATAAACTGGGGAGAAGGGAAGTTCATCATCTATCTTCTGGCATACTGATTGATAGAAGAGGATCACCCACACACACCTGAGCCAGCACAAAGATTCACAAGGTCATAAGCAGTCAGCAGTAGCTGGAGGTAGAATCATTGTTTTAGTGTGAAAGGACTGCAGCTACTTCATAGTGCTTCTGGTGAACTAATCTACAGCTGGGATGGCCTTTCCCACAGCAAATTTTGGCCCAGTGTTAGTGCTGTGTATGGATAGGGCATGGACAGCACATTCCTAGCACAGGTGAATCTGCCTGGTTATAGAAATGGGAAGATGAAAGGACTGAGGAAGGTGGGGGGCTTGCTTTGTTTATTATAAGAAAAACAGAGATACACGTGGGTATATTCCTTTATGTTTCAAATGGGTTCAGAAAAAGTCCTGTTTGAGAGAAGATAAATGATTACTAGAATTTTTTATTGTAGTATTTCATTTGATATGTGCTACCTATGAATGAGAATATACTTCTAACATGATTACTGAGAAGAAAATGCTACCAAGTACAATTACTTGAATATGGCCAAGGAATATTATGGGTATATGACATATATTTTATCCATGCAAACTACCTAAATATCTCATAGAAACAAGAATTATTGGTTTGGCTATCAAGGATCATTGAAAATTGGTTATCAATAATTTCACCAAAGTCTCAGAATAGTAAAAATATATATACTGAAATAGCATCCTGACTATAATGAATTTGGGTATAACCAGTGGTTTTACAAGACAGCTAAAGCAAAAAAATGTCCATTGTGGATCTTTATTCAGGCAGAAAATGAAAGGTAGACAAGTTATTGAAAGAACTGATTATTAGTTCAAAAAGTGAAAATTGAAAAATATATAAAGCATATTCCTCTTGTAGCAATGAGAAAGGAAAATACTAGAAGTCTCCCAGGATTTCTTTCTGAACATTAACACAAGAAGGAAGAAGTAAAGAATGATTGAGCCTTTACTGCATTAAATAAGAATATACTTGCAACTGTTTTTTTTTAAAAAGTGGTTGTGGTTATCCCTATGGAATAGTATCATGTTTTGATTTTCCAAGTTACACTTGTAAAAAGGAAATATCTACCATTATAAAAAAAAGTACTAGAATAATGGTCATGAAATTAGAAATGCAAAAGTCCAATTGCTCTATACATCAATCCTCAAGAACCTGTGAATGATTACCCACTCTGTGTATTCCCTAGTGCTTCGTCCAGGCCAACTTTAAATAGCTCCAGCAATAAATTTCTGCCATTTCTTCTGGGAAGCTATTCCACTACCTAATTAAATTTGTGGGTTGACAACTTTTCCTGACATTCAGACTAAATTTTCCCATGTTCAATTTCAACCTACTATTCCCATTTCTGCAGTACATGCTTGTATCAGCCTATGTAATACCCTGCTTTATCACTACCTACAACTCTCAATCCTGTCCCTAAATTTCAGTAGCCTGTTGCAGTGAGTTCCTTTGAGAAAAATAATTATTACAAGATCAGTGAGTATACACAGCTTATTATAGACATAAAAGCCAGTTTATTTTGAATGCAAAGAGATAAGTTAGTGAGTCGGAAGGCAAGATATTAATAGAATCCCAAGCCATTAAAGAAATTGAAACTTGGGACAGTAACAAGTGGTGAACATCCTTCTCTCCTTCAGGCCCGATAAAGCACTACATGTTTTAAAAGACTAGTCAATCTTCCTTTTCCTTTTCTGGGCTTATTTAACCTATGTAGTTGTGTGCCCTCCTCACCCCCTATACATCTGACAGAAGGGGAAAAGTACCTAGTCCTAAAACCAGGTTTATTTGTGAATGAGGTTTCTCAGATTCTCTGTGTTCCTCCTACAGTAGTTTCTTTTTCTTGACAATATTGGACAGGGATCTAGGAAGTACAGTCTACAGTTTTTTCAAACCTACAATCACTCACTCCATTTATTTTTTTAGGTAGGAACTCTGGGTTTTAGTTGTCAGTGCTCAGATAGAAAAAATAATGTTTGGTATTTCAACATTGCTTATAAGTGTGTAAAGATATATTGATGTTATTTAGTTGTGATTTGTTATTTTCAAAGTAAACCAGTTGTGATGTGATTCATCTATGAGTTACACTCTAGCAATGAGTCAGGAATTACAGAGTGGAATATTTTGGGTAATTTTTAAGTAAATACAAAAATTTCGGGGAAAATATATGCAAACTCCAGAGTGTTTTGGCAGAATGTGGGCAGAGAGATTTCTTACCATTATAGGAAATTGCCTGGTAGGCAAGAATCATATTAAACGTAGAATGTATAAAACTTCTGCTTGAACATAGTTGTTGAATTCTTAAAATATAAGAGTATAGGCAGGAAAATAATTCTAAATAATAATACGGTCTTTTAAAATCTACCAACATTTGCCTGATTTCTCCAAGACTTGCCTATTAGTATGTGCTCAACAGTGTAAATTTTTCAAAGAAAAATAGTGTAACATATTTTTACTAACATTTTGGGAAATGCTCTATATCCAAACAAGATGGACCTCAGGCAATATCTATTTTTATTTAATATTTTGCAGCTGTATGATTCATAAAAAGAATTAATTTGTATATCCTGCATAGAAAACTCATATTTCTAGTCCTCTTGAACTTCTGATTGAGGACATATCAGAGATAGATATTAAAATGGTTAAGAAAAATTATAATTGACCTTCTAAAGTCATGGTACCCTTAAGGTTCATAACTTTACATCACATGACTTTCACTAGTTATCTCATATATTCAAAAATTAAAAATAAGACAAGGAAATAAAAAACTCAGAAAAAATACATAGGAGGAATATTGAAGAGTAAAGAGCTGAAAATGAGAATGTTGAATATACAAAAGTAAAAATAACACAAATATAACTGACATAAGAACCTAGAATATAGTGGGAACTTATTATTTGGGTTATTAGAAAGTTATATGTCAGCCAAAGAAATAGATCAGGAAGTATTTTTATTGATAAAAGAAGCACAAAATAGGGATAAAGCTCAAAGAAGAAAATCACTGAGATATTGAAGATATCAGTGATACAAATTTTCAGTATACAAATAAAGATGAGGGGAAGGCTTGGGTCTTTTGATCTAGGTCAATGGTTACCCATGTCACTGGGGTAATCTGGAGTTTGGATGTGGGTCTGTGTGGGTCACTAGCTGAGGGTATGCTTCAGGGAGTTGGAATCCATGTATCCCACACCCCATGGTGGGTATTGGGTTGTAGGGAAGTACCAAGACACTACTGGGGGCAGAGTGAGAGAGGCTGGGACTGTGGGGTTCTCAGACTCTTGGACATCCAGGAGCTTCTGGGAGTCACAGAGGAGCAGAGAACAGAGTTGGTGCTATGGGATAGGGACAGCATCTAGCCTGGGCCAGGAATGGAGGGGTGGGGGTGGGAAGGTGAATGCAGGCTTATCCCAGGAGGAATAGTCCTTATCTTGGAGGTGGCAGACTTGGTGTCTGGGAGCACAGAGTAATCTTCTACAAATTAGGCTGCAGCTCTTTAGTGAATAGCCTTCTTCATGACTCCCCACTGTAGATCTTAATGAAAAAAGACAGTCCAAGGTTCTAAACAGTTTATTGTCATAGCAGAAAATGGATGCATAAAACCATATTCCACTTCTCAAGTTGGGTCTGAGATTAAGCACCTTTTCAAGGAGGAATGTTGGGGAAAGGAAGCTTATTGACTAAACCCTCTGGGCCTCTAGGTACCTCATTAGCATTGAGAACTCTGTTTTGGGCCTACATGAGCACAGGTCACACCTCTTTTGTGTGAGAAGCATGGAATATGTTCCTTCAGGAGTCTAGCAGGGAGCTGGGAGTCACCTAAGCCTCAGGTCATATTTCTTCCCTAAGGACAGACAGAGAGGATGTGGATGCCAATAGTTCTGGAGATTGGGGGAAACTAGGAAGACTGGGGGAGAGAAAATCATAACCATGACATATGTTATATAAAAATCAATTTTCAATTATAAAATAAAGAAGAAAGAGAAAAGAAAAGGAAAGAAAAATTAAAGAAAACAAGAGAGAGCCGTGCTTATTGGCCTCATCTCATGAATCCTGTAGAGTTTATTCTGCCTTCCAGGAGGAACAGAAGATTCTACAATCACTTCTACAAAGATTGAGCATGCAGCAGAACATAGTTACTATTTATCAGCTAAGAAAGCTGCTACAGTACAGGAAGAAGCAACAAGTGAGTCAAGACATGTTTCCATTTTCAGTGGGAATGTCTGTTGGGGAGTGAGTCCAGAAGGATTTTGGTTCCCAAAGCAGAGCACTCACCAGAGACATTCCATTTTTACACAGGTGTGGTTATAACTAAGGGTTTCTATGATGTTGGGGGGTGAATATGCACGTACACACAGACACACATAGACACTCACACACACACACACTCACACACACGTACACACACACAAAGACAAGGAGAAAATGTTTAACAAACTAGTTTGGAGTTTGGCTTTGATGACTTCTTTATTTATAGTCTTTCCTACTTTTTAAAAACCACGGAATTTTTAAATTTGAAATAAATTCAAGTAATTTAAGTAACTATATCAAAATGTTTTAAGTAAAAATAATATTATAAATAGAATGTTTTTTTAAAAAAAAGACAATGCAGAGAAGAGTTCTAAGAATAACTGCCAGTAAAAGCACACACTGCTTGAAATCAGGTGTTTGTGAGTCTTCCATGTAGATGTTCTGTTGGTTCGACAAGTCAGAACTTACAAAGATGGATCTATTCCAAATCAATATCTATAATAAGTCCTACTCTGTGTGTGTGTGTGTTTGTGAGTGTGTATATTTGTGTATGTGTATATGTGTGTGTGTGTGTGTGTGTGTGTATGTGTATGTGTGTGTGTTTATGTGTTGTTCAGGGGGAGTTTTTGGAGAGTCTCAAATTTTGTTCTATATTTCTGTTAGGTGCTATCTAATAATAACTCTCTATAATGGTACCATTTCTGTGGCAAATGTTTTTCAATGGGCCTGGGTATTTCTTATGCATCTTAAAAACCTGAATAGAGATAGTCACGCTACCACATATGGCACTTGTTTATTTTATTGCATATTGTTTACTTGAAAATTGAGTTACCTATCCATAGATACCAGTAAGATTCACTGCTTAAGTGTTCTGGGCAACGGTTTATGCAAAACTTGTCCCCAGCTGTGCCACAGCTAAAGTGGCTGTAAATTCTATAGAGAAATTTGTATAGGGGTGGTGGGGCATGCATGATTTGATATCCTTGAGGTCCTATAGGTCACCAAATCTCCCGCCTTATATAGTTTGACCTTTAATAGAGTGAGTGTTTTTAATGATAACCTGTAGGGGAACATGATCAGGTATGGGGGAGGGGGGGGACAGGAAAGAAGCACTGAGGGCCAGCAGAATGAATGGAAATATGCAATCTCAGGGGATGGTAGGTGGAAGAACTCTCTAGAAACTTACCAGAGACTCTCGGGATTCAATGGGAAGGACCTTATATGAAATACTCAACAGGAGAGGGAACTTCCTATAGAAAGACAAGTCATCAAGTGAAAGGATGGAGTTGCTATCTTACAGTCAAAAGCTCTGACCCAGAATTGTTCCTGTCTAAAATAACTTCAGGGACAAAAATGGAGAAGAGCCTGAGAGAAAGGCTGTCCAGTGACAAACCCACTTGGGATCAGCTCAAGGGGAGGCTCCAAGGCCTGATACTATTACTGATGATATGGTGTGCTTGCAGACAGGAGCCTAGCATGGCTGTCCTCTGAGAGGTCCAACAAGCAGCTGACTGAGACAGAAGCAGATACTTACACCCAACCATTGGACTGAAGTTGGGAACTCCTAGAGCTGAATTAGGCGAAGGTTAGTAGAAGCTAAGGAGGAGGGCGACCCCATGGAAAGACCAGCAGTCTCAACTCATCAGGACCCCTGAGTTCTCTCAGACGCTGAGTTACCAACCAGGCAGCATAAATTAGATGGTTCAAGGTCCCCAACACATATACAACTGCCTGGTCTGGCCTGGGTGGGAGAAGATGTGCCTAACCCTCAAAAGACTTGAGGCCCCAGGGAGTGGGGAAGCCTGTGTGGGGAGACATCCTCTTGGAGACGTGGTGGGGAGATGAATGGGATGAGGAACTGTGGGAGGGCAGAATGGGAGGGGGCAAAGATTGGACTTTAAAAATTAAAAGTAGAGGCATGCTGACACACCCAGGATCAGAGAGCAGACTTAGGGCACAATCTCTGCAGCCAGTCCCACAACACCCAGAGGAACCTCCACTCTCAGGCGCTCTGACACACCCGGGATTAGAAGTGAACAGGAACCAACATCCATCCCAACACTGGGATTAACTGGGACCAGCAGGACCAGGCACACAGGAACTCTGCCAGCCCAGTGACTTGGGTTCCTTCCGGTCTGTCTGGGCTGGGGTCCAGGGCAGACCTTCCACACAAGCTCTGCAACCAGTCCCATAACACACAGAGAAAGCCACACTTCCAGGTGATTTAACAAGCCCAGGATCCCAGGATCCCAGAATCACA
>NC_045030.1:125680379-125680689 GCF_008632895.1 Mastomys coucha
AAAACTACACCCTAGAAGAAGCAAGAAGGTAATCTTTCAACAAATCCACACAAACCAAATTCCACCTCGTACAACAAAAACAACAGGAAGTGACAATTACTTTTTCTTTATATATTAATTTGAATATCAATATTACCAACATATCCTAATCGATTGAAATCCAATAATATGAGGAATTGAAAATTTGATGATTGTCATCCAATGATCTCTCTAATTTGGTAATTGGAGAAATAGGACCAACCTTGTATAATCTATATACACTGTCAGCTTGTTTGTTTGTGACAGTGTCTTGCTGTGTACAACATAAGGG
>NC_045030.1:125682429-125698158 GCF_008632895.1 Mastomys coucha
ATGTGAGGGTCATTGAAGTACAGCCTTATTACAATGAAACCAAATGTCTAAAAATTGTTCTTATTTTGACCTTGTACCACAGTAAGAGCCAAGATTTTAAACTCTAGTAAATATAAAACAAAAAGACTATATATTTATGTTCTAGTATTAAGAAAATATATATATTATATTCTAGTATTAAGAAAATACTAGTAGTGATGTATTGTTTTGAAGTATACAGTTAATATGTTTGTAGTTATTTAAAATTTATATTGAGAACAATGTATTTTCACTATTGCTGTAGACGAAATCTACATAAGACTGTTAAATTGATTGTTGTTTTATATCAAACAACTTTTATAATACTCATTTTTATTGCTTTATTTTATAAATTTTAAAGAATATGACAAAAAATACCCTATCAATATGTACTACATTTGTTAATATGTACATCCAAAAAAATCAATAAACTTTCAAAATAAAAAAAATTAAAAGTAATAAAAAATTTAGACAGGGCATCAAATGATGGAGGGGGTTGCCATCCCACAGTCAAAAGTCTCACCCGGAATTGTTTATATCTGAAAGAACTACAGGGATGGAAATGGAGAGGAGCCTGAGGAAAAGAAGGTTCAGCAACAGTCCCAAAGTGGGATCCAGCTCAAGGGGAGTTCCCAAGGCCTAACACAATTACTGAGGCAATGAAGTGCTCACAAAAAGGGACCTAGCAAGACTGCTCTCCAAAAGAACTAACAAGAAGTTGAAAGTCAGATGTAGATATTTAACCCATGGACAAAAGCTGCTGACCACTGTTGTTGAATTAGGGAAGGCTAAAAGAAGCTGAGGAGGAGGGCAACCCTGTAGAAGGACCAGCAGTCTCTATTAGCTTGGATCCCCGAGATCCAGCAAACACTGAAACACCAACCAGACAGCATACACCAGCCAATATGAGGCCCCCAACACACATACAGTAGAGGACTTCTGGGTATGTGTTCAGAGATGATACAGCTAACCTTCAAGAGGTTTAAAGGTGAGGTGGGGAGGTGTAGGGACATCATTGTGGAGACAGAGCGGTGGGGAGGAGGTATGGGATGTAGAGTAGTCAGAGACTGGACCAGGAGGTGGAGAATAAAATCTGGAGAGTAAAAAAGTAAAATAAATATATAAGTAAATAAAAATTTTAAAAATAACTTGTTTTTCTTACTATACATATTTATCTCCTTATCTGTTTATCATACTCCTGTTCTCATCTTAGATATTCTAGTTAAAGATTCCCCACATAGTTTCCCATTTAGTTTTGAATACTATATTTAAAATGCCTATATCTTATAGCACTTTAATACATGCAGTAACTAAATGCTGTGAATCATTCCAAATGTTGTCTGTCAAATATACTATTTATCATTTCTGAGTGATACCTTCCATAAAGGACAAGTTTCAGGAAGTACTTAAGTGTGTATAGTTTGCTGCACTCCTGAGTCTTAGGGAGTCTCCATCTTCCCTCTGGAATGGATAATTTTAATTCTGAGGAAATTATAATAACCTGGCAGGATAAGTGACTAAGTAAGGCTCAACTGGTTTTCCTTCATCTCTCAAAGTCTACTCATCAGTGTCAGATATGGCACACTAGGCAAGAGTTGTCTTGCTTTCTCCATTCCTACTTTAGATGGGTTTGTCTTTGGTTCAGACTTTGCTGTTTTATAATAAGGACACATTTTCCCACAGTTGTCAATATACTAATTCCATTTTTATTTAAGACCTCATTAACATTCCTTTGCCACCATATTTGGACCAACACAGTGCTCATGACTACTTTAATACTATCTTTAAAAGTTCAAGTTTATATCTGGAGTTTTTCTTCTATGTGTTTATCAGAATTACACAAAGAATCCAGTTATGGTTTTAAGGTCTAGATTGGAAATGTCCCCAAAAGTACCATGTGTTAAGAGGCAATGATGTTCAAAGGTGGGAATGTTAAGCACTAAATGAAGGCTCTCACTGTTTGTACTATTGTGTTTAATAATTGATCTATTTTTAGTATAATATGTTGTTGAGATGTTATAATGTGTTAGGGGGTGGGATTAAGGAAGTTGCTTTCTGGGAACATGCCTTTTAAATACTATAGCATATCTCTAGACTTTCTTTTTCTTGGTTGCAATGTGGCCAGGAAAGGACCCTCTTCATCTGTGGATTCAAGACTCCATGATAATTACCTCACCTAATGTTCAAGAAAATGAAGCCAGCAAACACATTCTCAAACCTCTGAATCAACCAGACAAAACCAAGTCTTTACTTCTGTAAGTAGTTTTTATCAGGTATTTTGACATAGTTACAGAAAGCTAACTATCACACATACTGATACCTTCATTGTCTACCATTCTCCTAAACAATGTTCCAGCTTCTACCAATGGATGTTCCAAGTGTTTCTATATTGGCATTTGTTATAGGAACAACTTTAGTCTTCAGTTCCACTTGTGAAATATGCATTGTGTTTTAAAATATATATTTGTTTCATACACTGATGGAGGCTGTGGAACCTAGGATTTGGCATTGGGATATTTGTTTACTTTTTGTGTGGGGGTCTCGTTTCTGTTTTTATAATAAGGCTATGTATGATACATTCTCTAAAGAAATGTTTTTTCACACAAAGAAGATAGAACAGTAGGAGAATCAAACTTCTGTACCTAATTCTTTTGTAAGGGCATGACTATTTATCTACAGTTTTCATTAACATATGTAAATTATGCATAATAACTGTTTTTATAACATTTTCATATGTAAACATAATGTATTTTGATCTTATTCACCATATACTACTCAAAACAGGACTAAATATCTTTCAAAAGCATACAGTTCCTAACATTGTTGCATTGAGAATAAAATTTCAACACATTTTTTTGAGGCACATTCACTCCATAACAAACCTTAACCCCTAAGAGTTATCAGGAAATGAAAGTGAAAATAAATGAGAAAAATATGCTCCTATATTAAGTTTCCTTCTAAATATTTAAGCTTATTTCTATAAGCCTGAGATACTCTTAACCTTAGTCAGAAAAGTTTTCTTTTTCTACTGTACAACAGTCAATGAATGTAGAGATGTATAACTTTCCACCGTGTTGAAAAAGAAAAATCAGTACTCAGACTTACATGAAACATCTACATTAATCACCTTTAACACCAAGACTTACAAACTTTGCACAAGGTGACTTGGAAACAGTATAAGAGCTCAAGCAAGGGGAGGAGTGCTATGAAATGTTGTTGTCTGGATGGCATGGTTTTAGCACTCATGAATTTACAGCAGCTGTGTCTGCCTGAACAACAACTGCAGAAGATCAAAATAGACAAAATCTTTGTGTAGATGAGGTAGATAATCTTCAGGCTTCATCCCTGAAGAAGAGTTATTGGCATTGGATAGTTCATAGAGAGGATGATGAGTCATTCTTTTTTTTTTTTTTTAAGATGTGGCCACTGGTAGGTTTCCCATGATCCAGTGGATGACTCCATATTTATGCACTTATGAATTATATTAACTGAATTTAGTGAATTTTCAAAGAAAGGTATAGAATAATTTTGGGTGAAGCTACTTGGGAAAAATATGGAGAGAACTGGAAGTGGGAAATATGTGACCATAATCATGTATGAAAATTTCAAAAATAATATAAAAATGAATAACCCTAAAATTTAAAGCCTTGATACTCTAAATGTACTTTGTTCCTAAAATGACTTGACCTGCATGCTTTATATATCTCCATTCAAACTCTGCCCAATTTATCTGGAGTAAAAATTTGACTGATTCTAATTTTCATATAGAAATATATAGGTAGTAGGATATGTGAAATAACAAACCAAGATTGAAGTCATAGCACACCCTGCCCAGTTTTATATAAGAAATGAAATAAAAGTGAATATAAGAATGGTTACAAGGATCTTTTAACAATTATATCTCTGAAAGAAGACATATCTAGGAAACATAAAAATCATGTAACCATAAACTGTAAAGAAGCAACCCCTTTTTCCCAATGGCTAAATAAAGACTTTAAATGCTATTTCAGAATCCCACCAAAGATGGCTTATGAATACCAAATGGGACTAGTAAACAATATTCAACATTATGCATAATTGAAATGGCTAATATAAAAATATTATTAACAGGGAAACTGTGATGAAACTATTTTATATTGCAGGTTGATAAAATTATTAAATTAGTCTGGAAAAGAAGATTTAGCAGGTTCTTACAAAATTAATCAAATACTATGTGACCTAGTAATTATTCTCTTGGTTATTTTTAAGTAACAATTGAAATTTTATCTTCAAACAAACAATGTGCCTTCATGATTGTAAAGACTTATCCAAAATGTAACGAATTTAGATTTGCTTCAAGAAGTACATAAATCAAATTGGCAATTGTTCCAATAGGCTAAGAACTCAGAAATAAATAGCAATGAACTAATGACAAGAACAAATTGGGAAAATGCACATGTCATTATACTAAGAGAAAATTAAAAACATCAATTTCAAATGGTTATGTGCAGTCTAATTCAGCTTATATATGTTTGAAAGACTAAACTATTGTAACCAATTATTGAATATCTTCAGTTTTCTTGTTAACGTCCTTCATTACAACTGGAAACTTGAGAAGTATAATCACGTATGTTCTAGTCAAATCAGTTGTATTTACTACTAAGAAGAACTAAACCAATTGTTTTGAACAACATATTTGAAATACTTAAACATATGAAAGTTCTTTTAGATTATGTTGTTATTCCATTCTCAGTTGTATTCAGTTGGGTCCATGGTGAAAATTAGGATCGTGTTCAGTGTATGCATTGGAAGATGATATTTACCCCGCCATAGTTGGAAATGGAAAAAAGAGAAAAGTTTCAGGTTCCTAAAAGCATGTCTCTGTGATTTGACTTCCTCCCACTGGTTCACACATTCTAAAAGCCCTATCATATCCCATCTTCCAATTTTACTTCATGTTAATGACAAGTCCATTAGAATATAATCTATTGGGGTTCATGTAAGATGAAAACAATAAATAACAAGGTAACATGAAATATACATGGATTTTTTTATGCTTGAATACCATTTTGTAGTTATGTAAATATTCTAAAGGAAAGCAATAAATGACATCCAAAATTCTTCTCATATCACACATTCAAATAATGAGTACTCATTCTTTTCTATCTTTAGAAAGAGGATTATTAAATTATAGTATTAAAAAATATTAGTTCTTTTGTTAAGAAAACAAAATCAGATCAATGAGCATATTGCATAACAATTTATTATACTACTCGCAGAAAGACTTTTTTAAAATTTTTGTGGAGTTAGAACCATATCTGTTTTACTTTAGATAAATTTGTAGTCTGATATGGAGCATTGCAGAGTGGAGGTTCTAGTAAAATATAAATTACAAAGTAAAACACAGGTATGATATCCCAAAATGATTACATAATTCTTGAATTGATCTTTTAAATAGTTTGTCAGAACATACTTCCTGCTACACTGTTAGTTAATAGTTGCATTTTGGATAATGATCCCTAATATGACATTAAAATTGGAAAACATACATAATTATAATGATCAAGTGCAGACTTTTATAAATACTAATGCTAACTTAGGCAAGAAGAGAAACATACTGTCATTAGAAATATTTTCTTGTTTTTTACACTTTAGATAAAAAAATTGAGTAAAAAGACATTTAGAACTCAAAAGAAAGATGAATTCAAAGTACAACACAAATTTTTAAGATATCTTAAAAATAATTTCTTCCTATTTATTCCTTTCCCAAGACCAAAAATAAATGTGAACATTGTCAAAATTTCAACACTTAAAATCAGATCATCTTAGATTTATGAATAATTTTACATTATTTTTTCTTCCAAAACATTTCTATTTATTCTGTGTCAACATCTGAAAGCACACTTTGCTCCATCCCTTATTTGGCAGATATTTTGTAAATAAGGACTCAATCAGTTAGGTTTTCAACCATTTTTTTTGAACTTCTCCCTTCACTAAGATGTATTAGAAACATTTCTATATATGAGACTGCAACTGAGGCATTTCCAAAATGTGACAAAGTTTATGGCTTCTTAAAGAAATAGATCAATTAGATACATTCTCCTGTTCAACATTGTTTTCTACTCTTTCCTCATTTTAACAAGTAACTCTTTGTTCACTACTAGGATGATTATTAACTACTTTCAACTACTTGATTGACCTTTTATTTTATAAACATCAGTGGGTAATCTATTAAGATACAATGAAAATTTGTAACTTCAATTCATCATGAAATTTATAAAAAATGTCTACAAAGAGATACATTATTAATCACAGTGGCAATTAGAGTTCTTCATGTAATCCAGCCTAGTGATAGTGGCAAGTGCCCTGAAACATTTTTAGTAAAAAAGTAAAATAGTTCTGAAATCTAGTCTCAGCAGGAGAAAAAAAGAAGAAACTATGCTTATGACATGAAAAAAATTATAGGTTATTAAGTGTGATATTGAGATAAAAAGATCACTTTTACTTTTTTATAATTATATGAGGTTAGAAGGATCTGGATAATTTTGATTTGTTACCATATCTGAATCGGAAACTATTAACCTTTCTTCCCATCTTGGAACTATTTATTCAATTTCTCTATGTACACGTTTTCAGTTGTTCAGTTCCTTCACATTCAGCTTAGATAAACATAACAAGGACAGCATACCCATTTATACACTCATATCAGTTATTCACAGTGTGGACAAAAACAACATGTTTTGATATGATTAGGGTAAATATAACATATCAGATTCAGATGCAAATTTTAAAAATTACTCTAGTTTCTTTTCCATTGCTGTGATATATGTTTTGAGTACAAGCAATATTTTGTGGGGAAAAGGATTATTTCAGTGTATAGCCTCTAGGTCACAGTCTACTACTAACAGAAGACAAGGCAATGGAAGGCACTAACTTTAATCAAAATCCATGGAACAACACTGGCTTCCAATTTTGCTCACTGGCTTTCTAGTAAAGCTGAAGCCCACCTGCCTAGGGATGGTGTTTGCCACAGCAGGCTAGGCTCTCCCATATCAGGTATCAAACAACTGAAAATCTCCCACTAACTTGGACAGAGGCCAGTCTACTCTGTGTAATCTTTCACTTGAGGTTCTCTTTTCCCATATGACTGTTAGCTGTGTTAAGCTGGAAATAAAAGCAAAATAGCATACTTGCCTTAGAATACATTATTTTATAAGCTTTAGCAGATCAACCACTAATTATATTTTAAATATTTGATAATGGTTCCTGCTGATGTTTTAAAAACTAGATTTTCAATTCCTAGAAATGACACAAAATAAACAATTGAATTCTGTCCATTTATTACCCCTCATTGTACCTTTTCTTTCATCCTAAACATCTATACTTATAAACATAATAAAACTAGACTTAATTAAATGGTCTTAACAGTAAATATATATATATATGTATATATTTATATGTATGTATATAAATATATATATATGTATATATATATATTACATCATGAACTGAACTAGACTTTTCACTCATTATGTCATTCAACATACTTAACATACATTTCAAATATAATTATGATTTTTTATTGATATGTAGAAGAAATTTTATTACAGACATGTTTATTTCTTAAAGATTCACTTTCTAATAGTCACTTCCCTAAACCAGTAAATTTTATATCACAGTGTCTTTGATAACATGATACAATTTTTTACTTTTTTATTTTATAAAATATTCAGTTTTTGTTGATATCCAAAGACAGTTCTACTAGAAATTTGAAAGCATCAAACACATTTTATACCAAATATACACAACATGCTTTTGTTTATTGAGACATTATACCCATTCTGTTCATATCTGCATGAAAATATGGTTAGGCACTCCAGCCAGGGAATCAGGTCCTTTGAGTATATACTACAGCTTCCAGTTTAGTGTTTCTATGGGATTCCTGAGAGTGTGAACAAGTGGGACTCTGTTTCTTGTGATTTCTCTTGGGCTGTATTCCATATTTTTCTTTGTTTTGTCAAATTCTGAAGTGCTTGGTTTTGTTTTGTTACATTTAATTTTTTCATTATTCCTTAGAAGCCTGTTTTTTTTTAATTTTTCCATTAATTTATTCATTATACAACCTGATCACAGTGCTCTTCTCCTCCAAGAACCCTGCTTACATGGCTTCTCTCTCACAACCCCTCCTGTTTACCTCTAAGATAAGGAGACCACTCTGGTTACCAACCAATTCTAGCTCCTCAGTGCACTGCAGGGCTAGGCACACCCTCTCCTACTGATGTCAGAAAAGGCAACCCAATTAGGGGAACTGGATCCACAGGTTGGTAACAGAGCCAAGGTAAGCCCCCACTCCAGCCCGAGGCTGCAAAGGTAGTTGAAGGAAGAAGACAAGCCTGCAATGTGTCCCTATTGATTGTGTGAGGCCAGCTCAGCACATTTTCCCCCAAATTGACAGGGGTAGCTACTGCATCCATTTATGTCTGTCTCACACAGATCACCTGTGTATCCAGGCCAGCAGTAACAAATATAGCTGTCAACAGTATCTTCACATGTTGTATCATTGTGACAAAGCTTTGACCAACAAAGAGTCATCATAGTCTCACAGTGTGTTCCTGTGAATCAACTACCCATACAGTCATAGTAGTTGTTTTCTCCTTTCATACATAGACCTCCATAGAGACATGCCCGACTGGCACATTCATCAAAGTTGAGTTTGCAGTGGTCTCCAAGGAATCTAGCTACATAGTTACAGAGGTAAGCTTTATGAGGATCCTGACATGTGGCACCATGCAGATATGGCTGGGATCTACATTCATTATTTTCCAACTCACAGTTCACAACAGAATACTCTTGCAGAAAGACAAATATGTATCTTTCTATTGCCATGAGAAATAAAGCTTCATTTGTGCAGGGATCAGAAACACATTCATCTACTTCTAAGTCACAATGACTTAGAATGCCTAGGTATCCTAGCAAACAGTAGCAGGAGTAGCCATTGATTCCATCCTGGCACATGGCTCTATTGTGGCAATGAATAGAAGCAGATATATTGTGATCTGTCTCACAGAACTTTCCAGTATATTCAGCAGGGCAGATATACACGGGGGGCTCAAAGGTCTTTATGGCAGGTGCCTTCATGTTGGCAGAAGTTCCCTTGAAAGGAATTAGTGTCAGTTTCACAAGTCAGTACACTATACCAATGAGGACTTTGGCACAGTAAATTCCTTTTCTTGGGGTATTCACACAAGTGGCAATTCCTTGGCAGGGACTGGCGAAGCAAGGATCTTTTGAGTCTTCATACTGTTGGCCAAATTATTGGCTATGTCTAAGTAACAATTGTTCTCTTGTACAAAACCCTTGTTCATAGAAATTTTTAGCAAGAATTTAAGAAATACTTGGCATTATTTTTTATTGAAAAATGATTCCTGGCACCTCAAGTCAGTACAGAACTAGGTACATCTTCACCCACTTTGGCCAGTCAAGCCATTCCAGATAGAAGGACAAGATCCACATGGCAGGTAACTGAGTCTGGGTAAGTCCCTGCTCCAGTTGTTGAGGGACCCACATGAAGACCAAGCTGCACATCTGTTACACTTGTGTGGGGGTTCCTAGGTCTATCTCATGCTCATTCTTTGGTAGTTCAGCCTCTGAGAGCCCCACAGGTCCAGGTTAGTTGGCTCTGTTGGTCTTCTTATGGAGTCCTCCACCCTATGGGTTCCTCAATCCTTTCCTCACTTCTTTCACAAGAGTTCCAGAGCTCAGTCTAATGTTTTGCTGTGGGTCTCTGCATCTGTTTTAGTCAGCTAAACTGACTCTCAGAGGACAATTTATCAGTAGTATCAAGTATTGGTTCTTGCCCATAGGATGAGTCTCAAGTTGAGCCAGTCATTGGTTGGCCATTTCCTCAGTTTCTTCAATGTGTTTGTTTCCCTTTAATTCTTATAGGCAGGACAAATTTTGGGTCAGAAATTAGAAATAGAAATGGGGTGAATCTGGATAGGACAGAATGTAGAGGGAACTGGGATTTGTAGAGGGAGGGAAATTCATAATCAGCTTACATTATTTGAGAAAAAATACATTTTCAGTGAGACAAAAATATGATTAGATAAATACAGTATAGTTAGTATTCTGAGAGCAGTCTTATGTATAGCTTACATACAAATAGTATGAATCAAAAATTTGTAGAAATACCCATTAAATTATCATAATTTCAAAAAATAGAAATGTAAAATACATATTTTATTCTTTGTCTTTTTCATAGCAGTTGCAAATAAACATACACAAAATTCTTAGACTCCCTCTGCCTCTTCAGGTCAGGAATTGTCTTACTATTTGCATTTAGATGTTCTGTTAAGTAAGTTAAATGACCTACCTGTGCCTAGTTAGAAGTAATTCTTCTGATGTCATGTTCACTTATTTGACCAACATCCAAGTAATAGTTATATATCTATCTTTATCCCCTTAGATATTGTCACCTCATGTAAGTCTTGATGAATACAGTCATGAGATACTTTAAAATCGCTCCGTGTTAGTTTCAACAATGTGGTGTTTTACATAATAAGAATAGATGTGCTTTACTATATTGTTATGATTGTTCTGATAATACTTTATGATCAAATAAAATATTAAGTTCATTTTCTTATCACATATTTAAAAAAATCCTGTCTCTCTCCATTGGACTTGAATATATTTCTATAGCACAGATAACTTTAAATTTGTGAGTTCCTTATCTTAGTCTCTCCATTCCTGAGTTTATAGACTCACCACGGTTAACTCTATACTTTTCATTCCTTTTATTTTCCCTTTACTCTGAAAGCATCTTAGAAATAATACCCATTCTTCTTATTAGTGTGAGAGTAATTCTGAAAATGGAATGGAAAATATTTAGGTAAATAATTTACTTTCATTTTTTTTTTTTTGGTACACCACATGGTATCCAAAGGTAACTACTCTCTTAAAATGTAACATTAGATGTTTTCAATGTATACTACATGAAGTTCTAGCTAGAGCAATAACACAACTAAAGGATATCAAGGTGATAGAATTTGGAAAAGAAGAAGTTAAAGTATTGCTATTCCTATATGATATGATAGTATACACAAGTGAGCCCAAAAATTTTACCAGAGAACTCCTCAAACTGATAAACACCTTCAGCAAAGTAGCAGGTTACAAAATTAACTCAAAAAATCAGTACATCCATATCCTCCTTTACATAAAAGATATATATATATATATATATATATGTAAATACACACACATACATATATACCTCAAGACTCACTCCTAGGCATATACACAAAGTTGTCCTACTATACCACAAGGACACATGCTCCACTATGTTCATGACAGCTTTATTCATGATAGCCAGAAAGTGGACAACATCTTCATGTCAATCAACTGAATGAAGGATAAAGAAAATATGGGATATCTATCTACACAATGGAATTCTATTTAGCTATTACAACCAAGTCATAATGAAATTTGTAGGCAAATGGATAGAATTTGAGAATATCATCCTAAGTGAGGTAATGCAGACCCAGAAAGACACATATGTATATATTTACTTATACTTGGATATTAGCCATAAAGTGCAGGATTGCCATGCTACAATGCACAGACCCAAATCAACTGGCCCAACAGAGGATGTGTGAATCTTACTTGGAAGGTGAAACAAAATAGTCATCAAAGGTGGATGAAGAGAGGGAAGTGGGTGGTAGAGAGGATAAGGAGATATATGGGTATGACAATCATTTGGGAAGGGCAGGAGAGGACTGGGAGTGAGAATGGAAATTAATGTATAGTATCTGAGACTAGCTGGAAAACTATGATGGTGGAGGCAACAGGCTTCTCAGAGGGTTATCCCAGCTGAGATTCCTACGAGCTCGAAATGTAGAGTCTGAATTAGCCACCTCCTGTAACCAAGCAGGACTTCAACATGAGACTAATCCCATGGAGAGAGGCAATCCCTGACACGATTATTGATATTCTGCTATGCTTGCAGACAGAAACCTAGCATAACTGTCTTCTAAGAGGCTTCATATACAGATAGAAACAGATACAGAGATTCATATTCAAACAACAGGTAGAGCTTAGAAAGTCTTATGGAAAAGTAAGGGAGAGAATTGAGCCAGCTGGAAGAATCAAGAACACCACAAGACCTACAGAGTCAACTAACTGATGTGATCCCATGGAAGATCACAGAGACTGAACCACAGACCAAAGAGCATGCAGGGACTGGACCAAGGCCCTTCACACATTTGTACCAGATGTGGAGCTTGGTCTCCTTGTGGGTTCCCAATCAGTTCAAGTAGGGGCTGTCTCTGACACTGTTGTCTGCCACAGGATCCTCTTCCCCTACCTGGACTGCCTGATTGGGCCTCATTAGGACAGGATGGGCATAGTCCTGCTGGTAATAGATGTACCAGGGTAGGGTGGCACCAAAGTGGGACTTCCCCCTTCTTTGAGGTGAAGGAGAGGAGATAATGTAGGGAGAGATTTTTTTTTATTATTACTAATTATTTTATTTATTTACATTTCAGATTTCCCCCTTTCCTGGTCCCCTTTCCAAGAATTCTTCAACCCATAACCTTTTGTTTCTGAGACGGTACTCTGCTAGGAACCCCCTCACTCCCACCTTACCACACTAGTGTCTCCTTCCCCTAGGATACCAGGTTTCTACAGGATTAAGTGCATCCTTTCCCACTGTGACCAGACAAAGCAGTTCTCTGCTACATATGTAGCAGGGACAACTAATAAGACCATGTAAGCTCTTTGGTTGGCAGGGAAGGATTTCTAAGAGTAGGAGTGGGTGGAGAGGAAGGAGAGAGTTGGGACTGGGATACAATGTGAATAAAAAAATAAATTATGGGAAATACATTCAAATTTCAAAATTGTTTTAAATAATGAAAAATATGATAACAAAACAATAAAATTATTTAAGAAATAAAAACAAAAGCTTTTTTCTTCCCTCATGACCCTGGCTTTTATTAAGATGATTTAAATACTAATGAGCAAAAGTGAATTAATAGATAAATTAATTATCAGAAGTTATCTAGGCATACTTGTATTTAATGTCTGTTAAATCACCCAAAAATATTAGAATATCTGCATGATTATCATTAGAATACAAAAGGTCTGCAATTACCAGAATTTTCTTACATTTGCCTGATGCTTGAGCCTTTGTTAAGGAAAGTAAATGTTCACAAATCACAAACAATTTTGTGTTGATTAATGAAATTTGTCTTTAATTAAATAATAAAGTCAGTTAAGAAAACTGAAACCTTAAAGAGCTATTGTTAGGTCTTCAAAACCAAGGTTTGTCTTTTGTTGTGTTTTTTGTTTGTTTTTATACAAAAGTGGTTAAATTTAAGTAATCAAAATGGTTCTGTGTGTCCTTGTGTGAATACTGTCTTCATGTCTACTGAAAGTTTTTGGCACTCACTCCTTTGAAGCCCTATGTATATTTCGCGATATTTTATTTTTTATTGCAATGCTCAGATGGATTATACATCAACCATCAGCAGTCTGCTTATGAAAGAAGGAACACTCTGGGAATTGTCAGTAAGATCGTCTTCATATCAGTGCATACTAATGAACATTTGCTGTTCAATAAAACTGCTGGGGTCTGCAAAAGAAGATGCTTGATAATATATTTATTTTCCTATTTAAAAAGGATTTGTATTTACAGGAAATGGTAGAGGGAATAGATAATCATATTTTATACTTCTCTGGGTAAATATTTGGCAAGAAAAAAGTCACATAAAAGGAAAAGAAAGAATGCACATCAAAACTGTGCACTAATAATACATAAAATATTACGATATGTTGGAAAAGTAAAATGTTAACAACTTTTCACGTTTTAAAGGATAAAATCCTTCAGTAACTCTCTTTATGCAAAACTGCATTTTTCTTTATGTCTACTTAAGCTTACAGGTTGCTTATGCTTTCTTCTAAATATATTTCTGATCTCGCAGTTCTTTCCTGAAATATTTATAAGACATTTCAGAACATTAAAAGTATAATAAGAATTTACCATGAATTTCTACTTTACCACATTTGAATAAGGGAGACTTTAAGCCAAAGTCATAGCACTTGCAATTTATACAAAAGGGAAAGACAGGTAGTTTTTATTTTTATAATATATATTTGTGTCCACAGGCACACAAACAAGTGATAATTGCTTCTGTCCCTCCCAAACTTTGTTTTAAATGAGGTGTGACCTTTAATCTAACTTAGACTCAATCCATAACAAGATTTAAAGGGACATAAAATTTGTGTTTGTCTTCAATGGTTAAAAAATTCAAGACTGAGAAAAACACTGTAAGAAACCTCAAGCAAGCTGTGAAGCTATATCTCCACTCTAGTCCTTTTGCAATTATATAAATATAAGTATTTCCTAGATTTTAAAGTATAGTTATCATACAATACAAACAAATTTTAAAAGGATAGTGTATAATGCCAACACTGTGCTGGGATTGTCTTATTGGATTCTTTTGTTCATTTCTGTGTATGTCTTACATGAAATTATCTTTTTAAAATAGAATACATGATTATATATATGTATATATGCATATATATATATATTACCTTGTATCCTAGTTTATATATAGAAATATATATTTATATATTGGTATAGTATATACATATAACATATATACCAAACCAGGGTAATTAGTATTTTTTCTTATCATTGGTGATTGCAGGTTTGATCTTCCACCTTCTTGATATTCACAAAATATCTGATAGTTTATTGTGAATAGCAGTTCCCTTCTTGCACTATGAAATGCTAGCACTTTGTCATTTCAACTTTGTTTTGATGTTATTTGAAGTCTATACCTTGACTATTATTGTTACTGTACAAGACACATGAGGGTGAAGTAGACACTTAAGGGTTCTTTGGAAAGTCAGTTGGATGGTGTTTTGCTGGGACTAACATGTGAAGGAACATTTCATTAAAGTAGACACAGGTGTGAAAGGCTAAGGCCGACTCATGAGGAACATTTAGTTGAAACAGACACAGGAGTAAAGATGTTCTGCTAAAGCAAGCAAATGGAAAGAGAGGTGATGAAGGATTCTTTGTGAATGACATGCATGTTTTGGTCTGCCTTACACTGCATAGTTGAGATGCATTTTTCAGGATGCCATAGAGAGAAATTCACCAAAAAATTTCTGGTGGTGTATTGTAGTTTCTTACAGCTTCCAAGGGCTGAAGCTGATTGGATGCAGTTGCTGAGGCAAAGATCTGTGCTGAGGCAAGACTTTTACTGAGGCAGGAGCCTTACTGAGGCAAGGCATGTGGAGGGCACATGATGTTTGGAGAGTATAAATAGGACTCGATGGAGTGATAGAAAAAGAGTTTGGCTTGCTGGTACAGCTAGCTGTGAAACACTTGTGGGACACATGTCTTTGCTAATCTTCTCTTTCCTGGGAAAGGCACAGCTGAAAACTTCTCCTGGTGTTCCTGTTGGTACCTTCTCCTGACTCAAGCCAAAACTGAGGCCTGGCTGTCTCTGCTAGCTCATGTCACCAACTCTTGCTAACCCAACTCAACCAAACTAGACTGGTATATCTTTAGGTGTTTAGGAGTGGATCAAGCTGCTCCTGCTAACTTGTAAAATGAACTGCTGATTTCTAGACAATACAGGTGGGAGTTGCTCCAAAGAACCTTTCTTTTTTTTTTCTTTTAGATATTTTCTTTATTTACATGTAAATTTCTCCATTCCCAGTTTCCCC
>NC_045030.1:125699139-125709134 GCF_008632895.1 Mastomys coucha
GAAACTGGGAATGAAGAAATTCGCATGTAAATAAAGAAAATATCTAAAATAAAAAAAAAAATAGAGTTTGAAAAAAATTAAGGTTATGTAAGGGTGCCTATATTATTGATAGGCTTATCTTATTTTCTTTCAATACATATTTGTTGGTGGTTTTGATGGGTCATGGTAGTTTAAGTTTTAGTTTTCGAAGAAAACCTATGTCATGCTTCATAATGGCCCTACTTATTTATTCTGTTGCTCTTCTTGCTCGTGTCTTTCACAGTAATCAAGCTACCAGTAAATTTGTATTTTCTAAGTATATATAATATATAATGCATAATAATTATATAAATATTAAATAATATAAACAGTAAATAATATATACGTATTTCTGTTCTCACATGTAAGTTTAAAATAATGGCAGCATTGTAAAATTTAGATAATTTTTAGGAACGTATATCTAGTTTCTGCTTCTTTATATCTAGTTTTTGCTTCTTCTGGTTACAATCAAGAATAAGGCTAGTACCTAATCATACAAAATGTATTTTGAATGAAGCAATTTCCTATGGGTTGTTGAAACCTCTGCAATTTATAGAAAACCTAATACTATATGAAGGATACTATCCCATTTACTTGTTATTCACTAGTGTAATAAAGACCTACAAAAATGTAGGTTATAGATTTTGCTATTGATTGCTCACAAGAATTTGATAGTGAGACACTATCTGAAAGTACCTTGGTGGAAGGATTTGGAGAAATCAAGGTGGTATTAACCTAGAAATTCTCAAATTCATTCATCTGGAAAAGATAAACTGTACTAGAGCTAATATTTTCTTCTTTTATTTCTTTGTATTTCTCCATTCTATAAAAATATAACCCATTTTACTTGTGCATAATTATACTTTTTTAAACAATTTTTGTTTATATTTCATCAGAGACAAATTATATATGAAAGTGTACCTTAAACATTGTTTCATTGAGGTGCCACCATTTTACAAATATTTGTAAGAACCACTCAGTAAAAGTATGCTCCCAGAAAAATTTCACACATCATTTTACATTCTCCACTCTATCATCATCAATGGAAATTACTTTCTAGCTAACCACTATTGTTTTCCCCACGCATGGGCATACATGAGGAAAATCATGTCATGAATTTATTTGTATTTGACTTACTTGTTTAGTGAACATTGTTCTAAAACCATTCAATATCTGATTTATTTTGTAATAAATTGTATATATTCAACAGTACAGATTTTTAAAACTATGCCATATATTTTATGATATGGCATATACTAGTTAGAGTTCCCTAGAGAAATGGAATATACACATGCACATGATTATAAAAGGAGGCTTATTACACTAGCTTCCATAATTGGAGTTTAGATTGACTAATAATGACCATCAGAAGAAACCTAAAAATAAGGAAGAATAAAAACTCACTTCTAGTCTGAGGCTTAAGGGTTTGAAGTGCCTTGGAGAGTTTTTCCATGTGAGTCTGTGTTGAAAAGACACTGCATAGAAAATGGGAACATGCTAGCTCAGAACAAATGGAACTTGAAAACACCACTAGTTTCTTTTATCTTCTTTCTTTATTCTTTACATGGCTCCAACTTATTGAATGGTTTTGTCCATATTCTGAGTGAATCTTTCCTGTTTAATGTGTCAACCCTTTTCAGAGAAGCCCACAGATATGATGAAAATAACCTGTATATCCATCAATTGATGAGTAGATCAATATATATAATATATACTATATTATATATTATATACTATATACTATATTATATTGTATTATATTATATATATGATATACCATATTATGTATCATATACTATATACTATATACTATATACTATATTATATATTATATATATTATATGTTATTATATGTTATTATATGTTATACATTATTATATTATATATTATATATTTGTATTATATGAATATAATATTTATATATGTAAACACACAGTTATATTTAGCTATAAGAAAAATTAAAATAATTTAATTCATAAGTAAGTGAATAGAGCTGGAAATAGTGATTCTGAGGAAGGTAATCCAGATCCCAGTAATATAGTATATGCTGTCTCTTACATGTAGGTGCTAGGTTTGTTTGACTCTTTAGATATGTATATTTTGATTATAGAATGCATGAAGGCTGAAAACTAGTAAGGATCCATGGAGTGGATTTCAAGAGATGTGGGATAGAATCCTGATGATATGAAGGAATAAAGAGGAATAATAGAACAAGAAGGTTCAGATAGGATAGGAGCTGAGATAGTGTGGAAGAAAGAGTATAGAAATGGGTCACTAACATTAAGATCTTGCAAAAAGTCAAATAAAAATCTACTATTGTAGAAGCTTCATAAAACTCATACTATCCAAATATGCATGGACATATTTCTGTATAGCATGTGTATAAATATGGTCATCCTGTGTTAAGAGTAATGCCAAATATTTCACCTAATACAGGCCAGCAAATAAAAAATATTTGCAGTATCTCTTGGTTATCTGCCACAACTTGGAGGTAAGGCCCAGTTACTGATGACATCCAATAACTGAGTCATAGGATCTGGATAAATCAAGCTGTTAGTGACCTCTAATTTTCAGCCTCACTGGATAGTTTTCATAGTGAGGAAATTTTCTATGCATGCTTCCAGAGGAACAAAATAACAATCAGGACTTCACAGCTGTGACCCCTATGAGCTAAAGTACAAATTACTTGGAAAGTCCAGTATATTGATTTAATAGTAGTGGTAATGTTATGGGAGTAAACAATAACTTTCTATATGCATTTATATCTTAACACACAAGATGAAACTCATGCATGGTACCATGAATTAGGTCAAAACGTAGCATTTGGCTAGGTCATAGGCCCATGGGAAGAGCCTTATATTACTATTTGGCTAATAAGTATAGTAATAACTTTTCACCAACGTCCTTATTTTTATATCAGTAGATTATCACATCTCTTAACTCTCATCTTTGAAGATGCTTTTGTAGTACATGTTGATTAATACAAATTTTTTTTATTTATTAATGATACATAATATTCTGTTATACATATATCAAATACTAAAAATTCGGTATAAAATTTCAGTATATCTGGTAAAATGGTACTTGTATGTACTTCAATCTCATCTCAGGGAAGAAATGGTGATTCTTTTCATGACCTGGTTATATATAGATAATGAAGCTGTGATAAATATTAGAGTACAAGTATCTTTTATGGACCTTATGTTAATGCCTTCATGGAAGTCTCCAGGAGCTACTTCTAGTTTTGCCTTGTAGTTATTCCACACTGTTTCCAAAAACAGTTAACTCAAATGATTTCCTAGAGTAGTATACATATTCTGGCTTTTTCTCATCCTCACTGTGTTAACTAGGATTTTTTGTTTGTTTGGTTTTTGTTTTTCAGTTTGACACAAACCAGAGTCAACAGAAGAGGAAATCAAGGAAATGCATCCTGAAGATTGACCTATAGGCATGCCTGTAAAGTATTTTCTTGAATAATAAGTAGGAAATCTAGACCCACTATGAGCAGTGACATCCCACAGCACATAGTCCCATATTGCATAAGAAAGCAAGCTAAGCAAGCCATGAAGAGCTTCTCAGTAAGGAATATTCCTCTGTGGCTCTACATTTTGATTGGCTGTAGTTTTCTGAAACAGCCTCTATTGCAAAGAAATGTTTCCTTGTGTGTTGAGTACTGCACATATCTGTAGGTATATAATGACATGTATTAGAATGAAGTTAAGTATTATGTTGATCTGGTAAAATGGTACTTGTATGTTCTTTACCAAGACCCATGACTTCAATTGCTCTATGGAGTTGGCCAGGTATAGAGGTTATCAGGAATTATTTCCCCAGTGTTGAGGGAGTTTTAAGTCCAATGAGATATGTGGGTTTTTTTAATACTATGATATGCATGTATTTTTAGGGTTATCTTTCCATGGAAGTCATTACTGTGGTTTGGAGGCATCATATCTGGATAGAAGTAGAGGGCATACCATGAGGGAAAATCCTTCTGTAATCCTCTAAAATATGAACCATTGAGATAGAAATATAGCTGTTTATCCAGTCCTACAGCCTGATCTTATGGAGACATTTTCTTAACTGAGACTTCCTACTCTCTGACAATGCTTATTTGTGTCAAGTTGGCATAAAACTAGTCAAGAAACCCTTTCTTTACATGCATGTTCTCTAGTCTTTTATGTGTACATTCCAAGTTGGCTATATTTGTTATTTCTGATTTTCCTCTTGGGAAGGCATAAACTTCCTTTTCTTGATGTCAGTACTGCAGATACTCAGTTCTCATAAGTGACTCTTCTTTTTAGCTTCAGTTTTCCTAGGCTTCTAGAATATGATATCTCTTTCAGAATTCCAAGGCAGTTAAAATAGAAATAAGTGTCTTAGATAGATGCCTATAAATGAAGGATTTGGGGAATCTATTGCTGTATTCTTTTCCACAAACCCTCAGAATGAGCACCTGTCTGCTAAAACAGCTCTTCCAAAACACTAGCTATCTTCTCAGCTCTCTCTACACTCATGCTATTTCCATATAGTTAGGCTATTCAAGATTCTACCTGCACTGTGTTAGCGGTTAAAACACAACAAAATATCTTCTTCCTACCTGGAACCTCTGAACGGGAGTTTACTTTCATCACCTGTTTCACACACTGAACTGGTGGAGAAGAACTATGACACATGAGCACATCTTCTTCTAAATCATTGTTCTTCTCACAGTGACCTCCAACATGGTGCTCAGACATAGGTAATTATGCAGTCTTTCAGGTAACTCTCTCAGAATTCTATCAATGGTGTTCATGTTTCAGTCTTCCATGTTCTTTGCAACAAGATACTTGGAGCTACTGGTTATCTCACTATTACATGGGTAGTAGTGAGAGGAAGGGATTTATATGACATCTTAAAGCTGATGTGAGGTCACTGATTATATGTGAGGTACAGGTATATTTTAACTTATTTGTACAGAACAAAGTTCTGAAATTTTAAATTTTTCATTCATGCTGATATCTTTCCAGTGTAATGCTTTTAAAGTTCATATGTGGTCTTGTATGTTTAAGATATTCTTTTTTTTCCTCATCAGTGTTCTGTTTTATGGGTATACTATATCTTTCATTACAGTTTACTTTAAATTTAACATATTAAATTGTTTATCCAATTTGTGTTTTCTAAACTGAAACATAAAGCATTCCTAAATAGTATTTGATTAGAAATTCTCTACTAGATCAAGATTTAGAGGTAAGAATCAGACTTTAAGATTTTAAGGTAAAATATCAATTTCATTTCCTGCTATAATATACTGAACTAAATACAGTCTCTAGGTAGCTCATTAAAATAGTATGAGTTATGCTATCTTCTTTATATTCTCTGAATAAAAAATAGTTTTACAGTAATTCAATCTAGAGTAACAAAGGAAATACATCTTCATTGATTGCTTTAAAAATTTGGATGCATAGTATGTTTAATTTCTTATATGGTTCAATATGAACTAATACATGAGTTAGAACAGCACTGAGAATTGGTCTTGAAATACCAAATACCAGGTAAGTATTAGAAATTTCCACCACAGAAACAAAGTTGTAATAAAGGTTTGCTTATCCAGTGACTCTGATGAGAATAGCGTGTAGTTTTGATATCTTACAAATTCCTTTTATTTTATCTAGCTATAAACATGAATATGAACATATTAATAATGAGGTAAATTTAAATTTTAAATTTTCTAAAACTAATGGGAGTAGCATTTAGGTTTTTTTTGAAAAAATGTTTAGCACATTTTACCATTGTTTGCAAATATAAATATGAATTATACCAAACATGTAAAAATATAGAAATCTATAAATTAAAAATAATAAAATATATTAGGAAAAGTACTAAGCAGAAATGTTCACTCCTAGGAACTATTTAAAAACAACAGCAACTTTTATTTTATTTAAGAAAATAGACTCACATGGAAACCTGAGGATTAGTGTTTTAGAGGAGCAGAAATAATGAAAATTCTTTAATGTACCTGACAAATTTTCAAAGTAATAATAATATTTTTAAACTTAAAACATTCATTAAAGTTTATTTAATTACTTATTTAAGTATGCATATAAGTATATGCATGTGTGTACTTTATGTACATTTATGCACCTGTAAACACTTTACAGTGTACAGTGGCCTCAGTGAAAGAAGACACACCTAATCCTCCAGAGACTTGAGGCCCCAGGGAGTGGGGACTGGTGGTGGGAATGGAAGTGTTAGGGACATCCTCTTGGAGATGGGGGAGAAGGAATACAATGAGGAGAGGTCAGGAGGGGGAAAATGACTGAACTTAAAAAAATATTAAATGATAGTAGTAGTAGTAGTAGTAGTAGTAGTAGTAGTAGTAGTAATAGATAATTCAAAAAAGATATTCTATTCTTTCTACAATTTGGTTCTCAACCCCACTGTCTTTCTATTAAAAATTACATGCATGACCATAATAATCTTATGGTACCATCCCTTTCATACATACTTGCTCTTATCTTTCATTTATTTATCAATAAGCCTACTATTAATATATCCAAATTTTGTAACCATAAACTAATTTTAATTAATATCATATCCACTTCTTTTCCTAAGTATTTAATTTCCAGTATTTCATATGAAGTTGAAGGGGAATTGTTCTCTACTTTTCCTAATGTAACTTGAGCTGGTATGTAAACTGAAGAGATAGTCCTGAACTTTCCACCTAAAAGAAGTGAGCACACTTTAAAATACAGGAAGACATTCTAACCTAGTGTTCTCCCTCGACAAACACATTACCTAATGTGTTTATCCTACATGCAATTTTATATTTATGGAAACAAATAAAAACCCTATAAAAGTATGGAAGTATTTTCATGTATCATGGTTATAATATCATAAATAATTAAGTGTCTCCCATGACCCCATGTACAACATAGGGATTGAAATTTGAAATATGTTATTTATGTAAAATATCAAATAGTGGTATTATTTTCATTCAAACATAGAAAAGATGTTCCATCATTTGTTTCCTTACCAATAAGTGATGAATAATAAAATCCATGGGTGAGATAGACTACATTGAGAACAGGTTTTAAACTTACTGTACCGATGTTTGACTACTTGGCATACAGTGTTATTAAATCTCCATATATCAAGTAGATGTGAATAAAACTAAGTCTGCAATACCCAAGCTATAGAAAGTAGAAATTTTTACAGCTTTGTAATAAGGTTATGTTCCTTAAAACACATAGTTAATTTGAAACCATAAAAAGTGAGGTATACCAAACAGCATAGCTTAACAGTACACCATGCTGTTCTGTATCACATACACATTTACCTTAGGATTATGTTAGTACTCTACAACTATAGCCTTGATGGTACTCACAATTGCAAGGCATTGCTATAGAACCTTCCACTAGTAAAACAGAAGACTCAAAATAGAAATCCTAGTCTATGCTTTAATGAAAATGTTACCATATTATAAAACATGATGAGAACACTGAAAGTAAGAAAACTCCTATTTGCTTTTCTCCATATGACTTCCATATATTTTAATCAAATATGTCAGATATTTTATATGTACCTCTATAGTAGCAATGACTATAGTCTTTAGTCATTCCTTTGACACTGAATTTTTACCAGGGCATTACATATTACACTTTTGTATTAGTTTATTCCAATAAGAGCAATAATTTGTTTTTTGAAATGGAAGTTGCATTTATTCATAGTATCTTGCTGATTATTTAGTGGTAGTAAGTTTTTATCACTTATTTTAGTAACCCATTATGAAATTATAATGGAGATTCTTAAATTATGGTCAAAGATATAAATGAGATGATTAATTGATGTCTTTGAGGACAAGGTTTACTCTCTCCTGCCAATGACCAGCCTTGGTTTGGAGAGGGGTTCTGAGACAAAGAGTGTGTGATCATCTAAAACAAGCCACTGAAAATCAAATATTGTTTCCGAATCGACAACATATCTACTGTTCAAGACAGCTTTCAGATTGCTCTCTCTCTCTCTTCTCTCTCTCTCTCTCTCTCTCTCTCTCTCTCTCTCTCTCTCTCTCTCTCTCTCAACAGATTTCTCTTGCTATCCTCTGCTCAAGACAGTTCTCCAAGCAGTTATTTGTTGCTATTTTAACTCATCTTTTTGCAGATCGTAAGCCCAGAATGTTATTTTATATAGCAATATAGTCATTTACTCCGGGTTCTCTTTTGATTATCCTATAAATCAGTTTCCAGTGACTCCAGTCCCTTAACTCTTTGGAGACAGCAAGCACGGATTTTTTTTCCTTTACTATTACGAAAGAATTCCGAGATCTGCCGGCCTCTGTTAAGCACAGATGATAAGCTAGCTGGATGGAACCCTGTTCTGAAATTATCATTTCTATCATACCTGGGTCTAACCTTGTTCTGTCCCAGGCTGACCCTGATCTCAGGAATCTATCTGCTTTCGTAAGCATAAAAAAAAAAAAAAATAGCTGGGTGGGATCTCCTGTGATAACCACATCCCTAAATCTCTTTATTTCCTTCCTTAGTATATTTCTGACAGGTCGGCTCACAGCTCAGCTACTTTTGCTCCTTTAGATATCTAAAGTCCTGTATTTTGAGAAATTATACATATTTGAACCCATGTTTTTAGAGTTCTATTCTACAGCCTTAAGGGCTGTCTTGAAGGTCCCAGTGTTTAGCATTTTGTTGAGAAATTAGCCATACCTTTGCTTCCTGGACTCCTGTTGTCTCTGATTATCATGGAATCCTTAAGGGAAGATATTCCACTCTCTGCCTCTTTCCCTCAAGCTGAGAGCTTGTCTCCAGGAAGTGCTTATACCCAGGAACTCAGATGACATCACCATTTTCTCTCCAGTGACTTTTTAAGGCAGGACCAGCCAGGAGGCACAGACCTCAGAAGTGGCCAAGCAGCTGGGACAGGATCCTTTCTTCCTCCATCTACAACTAGGAGGGACAGCAGTTCCACACAACCTTCTCTGCCCCGTTCTTGCATGTAGAGAGCTTGTCTCCAGGGAGTGCTCTGACCACAGGACTCAGGCAGGACCAGCCAGGAGGCACAGGCCTTAGAAGTGATCAGGCAGCTGGGACAGGATCCTTTCTACCTCTGTCTATACCTAAGAGGGACAGAGGATACACAACCCTCTCTGCACTTTTCCAACAAGTGGAGAGCCTGTCTCCAGGGAGTGTTCTGAACCCTGGACTCAAGAGGGACAGCTGATTCACAGCCCTCTGTGCATGGGTCTTACCAGAGCAGAGCTGATCTCCTCGAAGTGCTGACACAGGCTTACAGACCCACAGGAGGAACAAGCTCCAGACAGAGACAGCAAGAACATCTAACACCAGAGATCAACAGACAGTGAAAGTCAAACACAAGAATCTTACCAACAGAAACCAACACTATTTGGCATCATCAGAACCTATGAACCTAACTACCCACATCACAGCAAGTCCTGGATACCCCAAAACATTGGAAAAGCAAGATTCAGATATAAAATCATATCTCATGACAGTGATTGCGGAACTTAAGGACATGAAAGAAATACAAGAGAACACAGGTAAAGAGGTACAAGCCCTTAAAGAGGAAACACAAAAATCCTTTAAAGAATTACAGGAAAATACAAGTAAACAAGTAGAAGCCCTTAAAGAGGAAACACAAAAATATCTTAAAGAATTACAGGAAAGCACAAACAGTCAGGTGAAGGAGTTGAACAAAACCATCCAGTACCTAAAAATGAAAGTAGAAACAATTGAGAAATCACAAGAAGAGACAACTTTGTAGACAAAAAACGTAGGAATGAAGTCAGGAACTATAGATGCAAGGATCACAAAAAAAGAATACAAGAGATAGAAGAGAGAATCTTAGGTGCAGAAGATACCATAGAAAACATTGACACAACATTCAAAGAAAACGCAAAATGCAAAAAGTTCCTAACCCAAAACATCCAGGAAATCCATGATGCAATGAGAAGACCAAACCTAAGGATA
>NC_045030.1:125709308-125711617 GCF_008632895.1 Mastomys coucha
CAGCCCAGGCTACTATACCCAGCAAAACTCTCAATCACCATAGATGGAGAAACCAAAGTATTCCATGAAAAAACAAAATTCACACAATATATTTCCACAAATCCAGCCCTTCAAAGGATAATAAATGAAAACTCCAACACAAGGAGGGGAACTATGTCTCTGAAAAAGCAAAAATGTTATCTTCCAACAAAACTAAAAGAAAATAGCCACATGAACAGAATTACAACTCTAACAACAAAAATAACAAGAAGCACCAATTTTTTTTCTTATTATCTATCAATATCAATGGACTCAATTCCCCAATAAAAAGACATAGACTATCAGATTGGGTACATAAACAGGACCCAACACTTTCTGCATACAGGAAACCCACCTGAGTGACAATGACAGACACTACCTCAGAATAAAAGGCTGGAAAACAATCTTCCAAGCAAATGGTCCCAAGAAAAAAGAAGGAGTAGCCATTCTAATATGGAATAAAATCCACTTTCAACCTAAAGTAATTAAAAAAGATACAAAGGGACACTTCATATTTATCATAGCTATGATATAGCAAGATGAACTCTCAATTCTGAACTTCTATGCTCCAAATGCAAGGGCATCTACATTCATAAAAGAAACTTCACTAAAGCTCAAAGCACACATTACACAGCACACAATAATAGTGGGAGATTTCAATGTCCCATTCAAACAAAGACATAGTAAGACTAACAGAAGTTATAAAACAGATGTATTTAAAAGATATCTATAGAACATTTTATCCTAAAACAAAAGGATATAACTTCTTCTCATCACCTCATGGTACCTTCTCCAAAATTGACCATATAATTGGTCACAAATCAGGCCTCAACAGATACAAGAAGATTGAAATAATTCCTTGCATCCTATCAGGTTACCATGGACTAAGGCTGCTCCTCAATAACAACATAAACATTAGAAAGCCCACATACATGTGGAAGCTTAACAACACTCTACTCACTGATAACTTGGTCAAGGAAGGAATAAAGAAAGAAATTAAAGACTTTCTAGAGTTTAATGAAAATGAAGCCACAACATACCCAAACTTATGGGACACAATGAAAGCAGTCCTAAGAGGAAAACTCATAGCTTTAAGTGCCTCCAAAAAGAAAATGGAGAGAACATACACCAGCAGTTTGACAGTACAACTGAAGGCGCTAGAACACAATGCAGCAAATTCACCCAAGAGGAGTCAACTACAGGAAATAATCGAACTCAGGACTGATATCAATGAAATGGAAACAAGAAGAACTATACAAAGAATCAACCAAACCAGAAGATGGTCCTTTGAAAAAATCAAAAAGATAAACACTTAGCCAGACTAACTAGGACACAGAGACAGTATCCTAATTAACAAAATCAGAAATGAAAAGGGAGACATAACAACAGACACTGAGGAAATCCAAAATATCATGAGATCCTACTACAAAAGCCTATACTCAATAAAACTGGAAAACGTGGGTGAAATGGACAATTTTCTAGACAGATACCAGATACCAAAGTTAAATCAAGATCACATAAACTGTCAAAACAGTCCCATATCTGCTAATGAAATAGAAACAGACAATAATAGCCTCCCAACCAAAAAAAAGCCCAGGACCAGACAGTTTAGTGTAGAGTTTTATCAGACCTTCAAAGAAGACCTAATCCCAATACTCCTCAAACTATTCCACAAAATATGGACAGAAGGTACTCTACCCAATTATTTCTATGAAGCCATAATTACTCTGATACATCAATCACACAAAGACCTAACAAAGAAAGAGAACTTCAGACCATTTTTTTTATGAATATCGATGCAAAAATACTCAATAAAATTCTTGCAAACTAAATCCAAGAACACATCAAAACAATCATCCATCATGATCAAGTAGGCTTCTTCCAGTGATGCATGGTTGGTTCCATATAAAGAAATCCATCAATGTAATTCACTATATAAACAAAGTCAAAGAAAAAAAAACATATGATCTTCTCATTAGATACCGAGAATGCATTTGATGAAATCCAACAGCCCTTCATGATAAAAGCCTTGGAAAAATCCGGAATTCAAGACCCATACTTGAACATAGTAAAAGCAATATGCAGCAAACCAGTAGCCAACATCAAACAAAATGGAGAGAAACTTGAAGCAATCCCACTAAAATCAGGGACTAGAAAAGTCTACCCATTCTCTCCCTTACCTATTTAGTATTGTACTTAAAGTCCTAGCCAGAACAATTAGAGAACAAAAGGAGATCAAAGGGATACAAATTGGAAAGGAAGAAGTCAAATTATCACAATTTGCTGATGAT
>NC_045030.1:125713086-125718613 GCF_008632895.1 Mastomys coucha
ATGGAGTACTATTCAGCTATTAAAAACAATGAATTTATGAAATTCTTAGGGAAATAGATGGATCTGGATAATATCATCCTGAGCAAGTTAACCCAATCACAAAAGAACACTCATGGTATGCACACTCTGTTAAGTGGATATTAGCCCAGAAACTCAGAATACCCAAAATACAATCCACAATCCACAAGAAACTCAAGAAGAAGGAAGACAAAAGTGTGGATAATTCAATCCTTCTTAAAAGGGGGAACAAAATGCCCATGGAAGAAGTTGTAGAGACTAACTATGGAGCAGAGACTGAAGGAAAGACAATCCAGAGACTGCTCCACCTGGAAATCCTTCCCATATTCTGTCATCAAATCCAGACATTATTGTGGATGCTAGCAAGTATTGGCTGACAGGAGCCTGATATAGCTGTCTCCTGAGAGGCTCTGCCAGTATCCAAGTAATACAAAAGCAGAGGCTCACAGCCATCCATTGGACTGAGTACAAGATCCCCAAAAAAGGAGATAGAGAAAGGATCCAAGGAGCTGAAGGGTTTGGAGACCCTTAGGACGAACAACAATATGAACTAACTAGTACCCTCAGAGCTCCCAGGGACCAAAACACCAACCAAAGAGTACACATGGTGGGACTAATTGCTCCAGCAGCATATGTATTGCAGAAGATGGCCTAGTCAGTCATCAATGGGAATAGAAACCCTTGGCTCTGTGAAAGTTATAAGCCCCAGTGTAGGGGAATGCCAGGGCCAGGAAACAGAAGATGGTGGGTTGGTGAGCAGGGGGAGAGGGGAGGGAACAGGATTTTTGTTTCTGTTCTTGTTTTTTCTTTTGTTTTGGAGGGGGAAACTAGGAAAGGAGATATCATATGACATGCAAATAAAAAAAATTTCTAATAAAAAGAGAGGATATTCCATGAAAGCTTAATGTAAAATAATGTATGTAATTATAAAATCAAGCCTTATGCCCATAGCAGCCATCAAAATTCAAAGATGCCCAAGCCTGCTAGCCATGTGTTAGGGTCAATAACCATGTCATTCTGTTAGGACCAAAGTCATGCCTGACCTAGAACTCTCCATTTTTATTTGGATTTATATATTAATGAATGGTGGCTAGACAACATTTATTGTTATGAGACCTAGACAATTTTGACTGACAAGTAATTGAAAGGAAGCCCCAGTGCAGGGGAATGGTAGGACAGGGGCAGGTGGGTTAGTGAGCAGGGAGAGGGGGAATGGGATAGTGGGGCTTTTGGAGAGGATAAAATTTGCAATGTAAATAAACAAAACATCTAATAAAAAAGTATAAAAAATATTTCCGTAGCTCATAGGGATACAATCTCCAATTTAATTTTGAAACACATTTAAACTAGGTTTTCTAAAATGGATCTTTCTGAAACATTTGAATGACTTTATAAACTGGCTAAAGATACACAGATGTGTTTTTAAAGCATATGTGAACAAACACAATTTAGTGGACCTCTTATTATGGCTGGCAAATGCCAATATTATGCTTACTTGTAGAGGGTATTTTAAAAGATAGCTGCAGCAAGCTAAACTTTATTCATGAAGAGATTGCCTACTCATAAACATTTGAACATTTCTTCTTTGAATATGTTAGACAATCGCTTTTCTTTGAAGAAGGTCTCAAAATGTCTTTATAAGTAAGCATTCTAAAATGTGTCTGACTTTTTCTTGCATATTATGTCTTTGTGTGTGATATGTACACTTATTACATTTATTTGTGAATGTATGTTTGAGATGTGTAGGCATACATATATTGTGCTCATGCATGGGTATGGATGTGTAGAGAAGTCTGTATTGCTCTCCATATAACACATTAATTGAGGGACTCTGAGCTGACCCTAGAGCTCACTGAGTAACCTGGTTAGGCAACTTACTCCAGAGTTTTCCTGTCTCTGCCTTCCAGGCGTTGGAATTGCTGCATGTTAAGACGCTTCACCCCCCAGCTTTTATGTGCAGTCTAAGGATATAAACTAATTGCAGTGGCAAGTGCTTTGACCAGTGAACAATTTTTCCAGACCTACAGCTTCTAATTTTAAGTAAAAAGGAATGAAGGAATGAAGAAAGGAAGGAAAGAAGGAAGGAAGGAAGGAAGGAAGAAAGGAAAGAAGGAAGGAAGGAAGAAAATAGACAGATAAATGAATATTGTATTGTTTGGAAAATATTATTAAATATTCAATTAAATATTAATTTATTTGATAATGTTTATGTTTTCATATTTGCAGGAATGAAAATAAGATGTTCATCATTAGTCAATGGATTAGTACAAGAAATAATATAAAATAGGTTATAAAATATGTCTTTTGTGCCTGAGCAAGTGTCTGAAGAACAGTATGATAAGGGAAAGTTCCATGAAGGTAATTGCAAGTCACATTGACTTTTCAATGTAGACAATTTCAGCCAAGAACAGAATCTCAAGGACCAGTCTTCATCTCAATCTAGAGTTTGTCTGTTTATTTCATTGTTTGTTTATGTTGTTATCAGTATCCAAAGAGCGGTTCTTGGTACCTTTAGATTTATATCACAGTATCATCCTCCTAACAAAAGCAAGGATAAAACTCTCAACAATGTTATCATAAAAGACAGATAAAAATGGATTAACATGATAAAATGTCTACATAGCCCTGACTGGTGTACAACTCTATATGTATATCAGTCTAACTTCAAAATTACAGGGATCTTCCTTCTTCTGCCTCCTGGGATTAAGGGCATGTACCACCAAATAAGTTACTATTGTGAGAGTGATGTAATCCTCTGATTAGCTTCGCCTGAGTTACACAGTAAAATCTGGGTCTGGAAGTAGAGGGGAAAATGCCAATCAAGCCACCTTGAAAATTCATTATCAGATGAAAGAGAAGCTAGATTCTAAGTGGTAAGATTAAAAAGAAAAAAGGAAAACCTGTACACAATGTGGCATTGTAGTTTTTCAGTGTATATATCGGCTTTAGGTTTTTTTCTTCTTATAAAGGAAAATAGTATACAACAGAATAAAATGTATTTAATATTGCACAAGTTACTTTGTTTACTGTGTTGTTAATGTTAGTTTCCTTCTTCTTCTATAGTCCTGAGGCATTCTAGAATTCTTAATTAACTCAATAGTAATGTAAAGGCAGATATAAAGAGATTCACATTTTTAGTATACAAAATTGTAATCACACAGAGAGATTATTTTCACATGATTTGATACATGGATACCATGCTATAATGCATGGCTTAAATTTCTAATTTAAACCTGTAGAAATTCTTTCAATCATTACCTTTCCACTTAATCACATTGAAGCACAATTGATGCCCTGAAGCTCTTCACCTTTCGAACTGGCAATTTGTTCAATGAATGAAAAAAATTAGAAGCAGTTAGTAATTCTCAAATTACTCTTAAAGTTGGAATTAATTCTGTAAAATTTGTTTCATCTACTGTGATTAGTGACAATACTACTTTAATATATGACATAAAATATTTGTAACCCAATATTTAGCCCAATAATATCTACATATTAGGTGCAAAGAGGAGGGCAATGAGTCCTGCATCTTCATTTAGGAAAATATCATGAAAATTGAATAGATTCCATACAGATTAGACATATTCATTTCTATTTCTTTGGGTGAAGTCTTCAATTTGAGGGCACTGTATTTCTGGCACAAGGTTTGTAGTTAAGAAATGTGTGAACTGAAAGTAGCCTGCCAAATTGCACTGAACTACCACTAAATCTTACAAATTCCAAGAGATTTTGAGGAGATATCTTCCACACAATGTTACACAACAGACATAGACTACAAGTGATAGTGGAAATTTTGATTGTGCTTATTCTTAGAAATTACAGTTAGTGAATCCACACAAATGCCGAGTAAACAGGAAGGTAGGCACAGAATAAAGTACTGTGAATATGCTAAAACACAAAACAGAGTGAATGAGTACATATGTACACATAATCATTAAGCACCTGAATATCTAGACAACCAGATAAGAGGAAATGCTCTTGTTAACTAACAATTGAATAATGGCTGGCCATAAATACTATGAAAAATGCAGGAAAACTAATATCCTATGTCTGCTAGAATAAACAATGGTACAGACAAAGATCATGAAAAGATGTTAAGTTTGGGCAAAACATGTTGAAGTATTTATGCCTCTCCACATACATCTTATGGTTGACAATATAAAGTAATAGAGAATTCTTTGGTTGATCAATATTAGCATAAAATTCATTTCACTAGTGAGGGAAAGGTGACTTTTGTGAATTGGAACATGATGTCTAAAATATTTTAAGCATTCCATTCAATGATTTCTTCACTGTAATTAAAAAATATTTTTTTAATATAGTATACTCTGATTATGGTTTTCCTTTGCCAACATTTCTAAGGTCTTTCCCACTTCCTCGCCCATCAAAGTCTATACCTTTACTTTTTCTCTCTCAGAATAGAAATGGACAAATAATAATAATGATAAATATTAGTTCCTTAGGGTTTTACTGCTGTGAACACACATCACAAACAAGGCGACTCTTATTAGTACAACATTTAATTGGGTCTGGTTTACAGGTTCAGAGGTTCAATCCATTATCATCAAGGTGGGAACATGGCAGCTTCCAGGCAAAGGTGGGGTTGGAAGAAATGAGAGAACAAAATCTTCATCTGAAGGTTTCTAGAAGACTAGCTTCCAGGCAGCTACGATTAGGGTCTTAAAGCCCATGCCAACAGTGACACACTTCCTCCAACAAGGCCAAACCTCCAAATAGTGTCACTCCCAGGGACAAGCATATTAAAACTACTATAATTAGTAAAATAAAATAAGATAAATTAAAAACTAACAAACCAGAATCAGACAAAACAAACAAACAGATAAAAAGGAACCAAAGAAAAAGAGCCAAAGAAATGCATACAGTCACAGAGACATATATGTTCATACACAGAAAAGGGACACTCTCATTAATAAGGATAAAGAATCATTTATATAACCTTCAGTGTAAGAATGCATAAACATAATCTAATAATTATAAAACACCAGAAAAATAAATCATTAGAAAAATTTGAAAGTGATAATTGGTCTATTGAAATAAATTGTTAGAAAATAATAGGAAATGGAACAATGAGCACATTCATCAGAAATTTAGTTTCTAACCAAAATGAAGAAAGGAAGCTAAGAAATGCTGAAAAGAAAACATAATTGACTCTCAGCTTCTTTTGTATTTTATCAATTGATAATATTAATTTCAAATATTAGATTAAATGAATATATGCGTATATGTGTCAGATATATGATATACATATTTACATATATATGTGTGTATAAATATATATATCATACAAGAAAGTTATATGGGATATTTGGATCTTAATGTACATTGTAAAACAGCCTTGAAATTTTAAATTGATACTGTTTTATGGTTAATATGGGTATTATTTCCATGTCAATATTAGTAATATCATACATTTTTCTTAGCATATTAAGGGTGAAGCATATACTATCTATCCTTCATATTAGAAACTTTACTACACATATATTTTCAG
>NC_045030.1:125718623-125730786 GCF_008632895.1 Mastomys coucha
CATAGGGAAAAAAGTTTTGGGCTAATAATTTTAGTACTTGCTGTCTAGTCAGCTACTTGTCTGCTCTTGATGTAGGCTCTTTATATCTGCATAGACATCCAAATGCTTCAAAGCACTAACTGACAGAGCAAAGGAAAATGCCCTTAAAGGTATAATATGCTGCTGTATATATGCTACATCTATAAAAGCCACACTGTATCTTCATAAAAACAATGTAAATGAGAAAATTATCATGGATGCAGATAAATACAACATAATTGTGTGATATGACATTTCTCAAGATTGTGCTAATAAATTTTAAAATATAGAGAAAATAGATGATATTCTATGAAAATATTGATTTCACTGAATTAATTGTAGATGAGATTTATAAAAAGTTAAGTAAATCAAATACCATAGAAAATGACCAGTCTTAATGCCATTGCACCCAAAGGAACAGTTTCAAATGACTTGGCAAGGAGATTTCAGTGTCTCAGGAAAATTTGAATTCTCTAAATACCTCAATTATTCCTGAATATAGAAAATTAAAACTTCTAAACTGTTGCTGTAAAATCAACAGTATATTGACACAAAACTGTAAAATAACATTGACAGAGGAAAAAGAGTTTGGTTTTGCTTACTTATATAGGTACAAGACTCGAAAGTAAATATCAACACTTATAATCTATGTGTAAAGGATAACAACAAACCAATGGCCATAAAAGATCTCCCTCATCAGGGAAAGATCAATGAGCCTTATAACCTAAGTTCAATCTTTGAGAATTATGTGGTGGAAGGGGAGCACCAGCTCCTTCAGATATTCTCTGACTTCTACACACACACATGGAACCCACAAATCCATGCACCCACATCCCCTTAAAATAAATAAGTTAATGTAAAAATAATTTAAATAATACCACTTCAATATGAGTTAGAGTTCTTTCTAGAAATTTTTTAGTGTTTAATATCAAATGTTCATCTCTCTCCACAGTGTTTCCAGGTATAACATTCAGTAATCAAATTTCCCTAGTGATAGAGTGGCTAGAATTTTGCCTGTGCCTTATGTATATGTAAGAAATACTGAAAATATATGTGTAGCAAAGTCTCTAACATCAAGGATAGATAGAATGTACTTCCTTAATGTGCTAACTAAAACATATGGAATTACCAGTAATGCCATGGAAATATACCCATACTAACCAGAAAATAGTATCAATAATATGAAGTATCCCAAGTAGAATTAGTTGGTTAAATTAGAGGAAGTACAATAATCAGATTTAAATCCTGCCTGTAGAACTTTCTACCTAGTTGGCTATTTTATGCCAAATTAAAAGTATTAAATTGTTTGCTTTCTGAGATTGATAATAGAGAAATGAAGCAGTGCTTTATAAGCACCAAACCTTTGGTTGGTAGACAGTAGTTATTTTATTGTTTTTAGATGTGTATATTCAAAAATATTTGCTGAATACACTGTCTGTAGCAAGTATTATGTGGAATACACAAATATATGTTATGTTTTCTCATTTATAGTACTTTATGATAAAATTAATGGCATACCAGATACATTTTCCTCCTCATGGTTAAGTCTAGGCATCCTACCATATGCAAAATAGGGACAAAGGAATAGCTACTGATAGTGAGAGCCACCATATAGAAAGAAGTCAGGTGGAAGTTCCAAGATATATTCTTGTCCTACCACATATATGAAGTAACTTATTTTGGGTAAAGGCCCTGGTATTAGAATGAGGAAAAAAATTAACTTTGGGTATTCCTCACTTTTTTTATTTTTTTTATTTTTTTATTTTTTTTTGTTGCTGTTTTTTACACTGGATAAAGGACAGCATCTTTAATAAAATGGTACTGGTCAACAGGTCAATGTGCAAAATAATGAAAATTAATATCCATTCATTCATTCATTTATTTCAAGATGAAATAAAAATAATATATCAAAATAGGACCAAACAAACCAAAAAGGAAAGAAGCCCCACAAAAAAGGCGCACAAAAATACAAAGCAAAACAAAACAACAACGACAACAAAAACATATATAGACACAGAAAACCACTGGTTCTCATACTCTGGAATCCCAAGAAAACACTAAACTGGAAAGTATGATATATATGCAAAGACCTTGTAGGGCAAATGTGTGTGTGTGTGTGTGTGTGTGTGTGTGTGTGTGTGCGTGTGTATGTGTGTTTGTAATAAAATAAATTACACTACATTATGAAAAAAGAAACCTCCAAAGATCCAGTTTAGTATGCTTTCTGTTGGCCTTCTCCTGCTGGATGGAGTGGAAAATTCTATTTTCTTTGAAAACTCAGTTTTGTCATATGATCTTTTGCTGAAGCAGACATGTGAAAGAATGTTTTTCTGAATCAGACACAGGTGAGAGGAGGTCTTGCTGAAGCAGACACATGAGAGCACATGTGAGGTTTAGAAAGATTGTAAATAACCCCATAGACAGTGGAAGAAAAACAAAAACTATCATATTGGTTCATCTTGCTCTGCTTCACTATTCTTTGCAGGCCACACTCATGTATTGTGTTGCTGATCTTTGTCATGACTTAGTAGAGAGTAACTTTCCAAAGAACTTCTCATGATATTCTGGTGACTTTATTGGGGGGGGGGAGGGGAGTGGGGCCTCACAGTTTCTCTGGATTGAACTGACATTGCTGATTTGTATGTACTGATTGTCAAGTATACTGGACTGCTGCTGCTGATTCATGTTGGTGTTTTGCTAGAGGACTGAACTGCTGAAAGTAAAGATTGTAATAGCCCCCAAGAACTATTTCTAAACTGGTCCACATCCCACTTTGTCCTATTAAACTTTCTTTTCCACTATCTTTGGTAGGTAGTTGGCTAGATGGGAGGTTGAAGCTTTTAAGAACACTTTTAAAAGTAGGTTTTGAAAAATATAAGTTTAAAGCTGGGCAGTGGTGGCACACTCCTTTAATTCCAGAACTTAGGAGGCAGAGGCAGAAGGATTTCTGAGTTTGGCCAGCCTGGTCTACAGAGTAAGTTCTAGGACAGCCAGGGCTATACAGAGAAACCTTGTCTTGAAAAAACTAAAACAAACAAACAAACACACACACACACAAAAACAGAAAAATATAAGTTTATAGCTAGTCATACAAACTACTCTTAAGATGACATTGTTTTCTTAGTGTCCTCCACCACCCGTGGCTCTTACATACTATTCACTTCTTTCCAGGGCTCTCTGACACATAGGGAGAAGGACTTGATGGAGACATCCCATTTAGGGATGAGTGTTCCCAGGTTTCTTATTCTCTGATTATTGTCTGGCTTTGAATATATTTTTCCCATCTGCTGTAACAGAAAGCTTGTCTGATGATAGCTGAGTGAGGCATTGACATATGAGCATAGCAAAATCCCATTAGGCATCATTTTATTAATAGTTTTAAGGAATAGCAGTATTTTGCTTTATACCATTTCTCAAGTAGCTAGTTTCAGGTTCTTGGTTATCCAAGCAGTATCAGGTATGAGTTCAAGTTCATGAAATGGACCTTGAGTCAAATTAGATGTTGGTTGATTACACCTACAAGATTTGTGCCACCATTTCCCTAGCACAACTTTTAGGCAGGGCACCATTGTCAATCCACAGGTAAATGGATGGTTTGTTGTTTATTTTTCTCCTTTGGTAGCATAAAGAGTACCTCCCTGTACCAAAGATGCTATCATGTAGGCATGAAGGTTTTAGGTAGGCAAAATATGAGCTTCTCCATGTCCAAGGAGTTTTATAGTTGTTGTCTTCAGCAGTGGGGCCTTGCTATCTATTTGTGGAGAGCAACCTACAGTTTTGGCAACAGCTTGGGTTGTTGTGGGCTTCCATGGGAACTCTTTGGCCAACAACTCAATTAAATATAAACCAATCCAAGTACTGGAAGCTTCAGTGCTTTTTAAATAAAGCAGGAAAGGTCAGAGCTAGTCAGACACAGTTCCAGCTCACAGCCTGCATAGCACCAGTGCCATCTCAATACAGATCTGTTTTTGCAGAGTTTGCTTTCTCCCTATTCCTTCTTGAAAGTTCCTAGTATTAGAAATAAATCATTTAGCTTTTTCTCCCTCAGCAATCAGATCTTCCCTTATGGCAATTCCATCACCACTACTATGAGAAAATGTGGTGTTCATAATAATTATCTTTAAAATTTACATAGTGAAATAAATTATAAAACTCCAACTTGCTCTGTGCCCTGTGGTGCCATTTTATTTATTTATTTTTTACCCATGATGAAAGACAAATTAGGCTTATTTTAGCAACATAAGCAAGGACAATATTTTTTTCGACAGCTTTGTGCCCACTTAAGCTTTTTAGCCTATCTACCCTAACTTATTTGGCATAGTCAATGCATCAATTTTACAAGAATTATGGAATAATTTTTCAGACTTATTTTTAAAGGATCCCACACTCATTGCTATAATCCCTTAAAAGGTGTGTCTAAGGGATCTGGGGGCAGGGGGAGTAGCAGTTAGGAGTACTTGATGCTTTTGTTGAGGGCTCAGGTTAAACTATCAGGATCTGCATTGTGGCTCACACCTGTCTACAACTTCACTTCTAGGGGATCTGACAGGCTCTTGTAGCTTCTATGGGTACAGCATGCATGTGGTACATAGATATACATGAATAATAAATACCAATATATATAAACTAAAATAAAATACTCTTTAAAACAGCATCTATGGAATCAACCTTGTGACGGAGATGTTAGAATTCAAATACCACATCAAAGGCTAAGAAGAATACATTTTAGATGTTAATATGATGAGGATAAAATTACACATATTCAGTCTTGTTGTTATTGACTCAGAGGCTTGGATATGCTTCAACTTGAACACAAAAGCTATCAGTGGGACTTGTTTCATGGAGTATAGAAAGTAAAATCACCAAAGAGTCTTGGAAGAATCATAAAAATTTGACCTTTCTCCTCATAGCCAGAAATGAACTTGGCATTTGCATTCAATGTAAATAATGTGTTATTCACTAACACATTATTGCTGTGTTATGTCCTTTACCTACCTGAAGCTTCTTAACAACAATATAAATAACTACTTATTTCTCCTTATTTATAACAAAAACATTGAGACTTGAAGGAGACACAGTTTTCATACATAAGAAATAACCAGACTAGAATTGTAAATCCATAGCTGTTTATTAAGGCAAACACATTTAATTTCTATATTGTCTTGATTCCCAACATTTGTACATTTGACCTTGAAGAAATGTAAAGTGTCAACTGACCTGCACCCTTGGGGTTCTCAGAGACTGAAACACCAACCAAAGAACATGCACAGGCTGGACCTAGGCCTACCTGCTCATATGTAGCAGATGCACAGCTTGGCCTTCTTGTGAGTCCTGAACAAGTGGAGCCAAGCAGGGGCTATCCCCAAAACAAATGCTGTTGCCTGTCTGTGGCATATGTTCATCTAGCTGGGCTGTCTTATCTGGCCTCAGTGGGAAAGAATATGCCTAACCCTGCAGAAACCTACTGTGCCAGAGTGCATGAATACCAAGCAGGTCCTCCTCCCTCTCAGAGGATTGGATGTAGCCTTCTAGAGAAACATCTAACCAGCATTTCCCATTATTAAGATTTTCTATATCAGCCTGAAAAGTGCAGCAAGTGAATTTTATTCTAGATTTAATTTTTGTGAAAGATGTCAAGAAAGTTAATGGAAGAAAAAAAGAAATTACCAAAAGCTACCTATTGTTTTCCAGACCATATGTTGAATTTCCTCCAGAAGTCCCTGTGTTGAAGGGTCAATGCCTGGGCTAGTGCTACTAAAAGTGCAGTTGAAACCCTTGAGAGAGGGAGCCTAATAGGACATGCCTTGGAAGGTATTTGGAGATCCATTCTCATACTTGACTCAATTGCCTTGAATACTAACATCTAAGGTGAATGATTTGCTTTCCTCAATGTGCCAATGACATGACGATGCAATACCTTCTTGGAGGCTCAAATTTTGGTGCCCCTTGATTATGAAACATCCAAAGCTATTTAATTATAGCAATTGGAAGTAAGTAGAATAGATGACAATTTTAAGAACATTTAAGGTTCACATTAAATAGTATACTTTAGATGAATTTTCCACAAGATCCTTACATGCATATACTCAATATTCCTGTTATCAAAACACTGCATCAGACTGGGGAGACTGATCAGGGAGGAAAAGCTCTTACTGTAGAAGCCTGACTATTTGAGTTTGATTTATAGGACACACTTAAAATACCAAATGCAATAACACCCATTTCTAATCCCAGTCCTGCTAAAGGGGAGACAGAAGGTAGATATGAGAATTGGTCAGAAAATGGCTGGTGAGATACCATGGAGTATACAATGAAGAAACGAGAGAGACCTTGCCTCAGAAACTGGGTAGACAAAAATAACTGACTCACACATAAATGAACAAACAAACCCTGTATGTCAACTGTACATTGTTATAATCAATCAACTTACATTGATAGAACAGTATTGCCATCCCAAATCTATAATTTATGTTGCAGTTTACTATTGATATTCCATGTTCTAGGGTATTGAAGAATTCTATAATGATGCACACCTGAATTTGTAGTATCATACACTGTTTGTGACAAAACATTACCACTTTGCACTTTCTCCTTTTCCCTTAGTAGATACTAATAACTTCATGCTTTTGTCTAATAATGTTTTATATAAAATTTGTAGAATGTTATCTATCACTTTGTATTTGAAATTTCTTCCATGTCTTTCCATGGGCTGTTCATTTATTTCTTTTTCAGCACTGAATAATATTCCATGGTATGTATTTTTCAATGTTTTTCATTTCCTATTTAACTATGGAATGGTAACTCAGTTACTTTAGAGTTGCATTTTTCAAAGAATATACTATACACATCCTTGTTTGTTTTCACATGAGCATATGTTTTCAACTTATACAAGCTAGTGTTGAGATTAAAATTGATGGAGCATATGTTGTGAATAAGGTCATACTTTTAAGAAGCTACTAAATTGTCTTTAACAGCAACCATTCCCACTTGGAATAAATAACTATTCTTTTTGCTACTCACGCTTAATAGCAGTATCATTTAAGAGTATTCTAAGTTTTGGTTTTATAATGAAGTAAAATATCTCAAAATTGTTTTATTTTCATTTCTAATGACACACAATATTATCTTTTCTTATCTACTTTCATATTTAAAATCTAGTCCTGTGACACCCTTTGGAACTAATGTGTTTATTTCATCTTATACATCCTGGTTACAATCCATTATTGAGTGAGGTAACTCTTCTAACTGAAGCAAAAACCACAAGGAAACACTACATATTGACTCTCTTTGTAGCTTCTGCACACCTACCTTGCTTATATAGACCATGATCACATGCCTAAGTACAGTATCCACCTGGAAGTGTGCTGGCCCATACTAGATTAATTAACAATAAAATATAAACTACATTGACTTAGTCACAGGACAAAATCATTGAGGCAAACTTCAATTGTGATTTCCTCAGATCACTCCTGTACTGTGTATCAGTTTGACAGCTGACACTAAGTAGGAGGGGGCTGCAATTCCTGGCTATAGTGTTCCTTATACTAGAGTTCATTGTACATCTCAGATGAGATACCAAGAGAAAAAGAAATATTTGACTTTAACTGTAAAGAAGTTCCTTCAGCTATATAATCTTTGTGTCTGGTTAGTTAATTTTAATATGTGATTTTTTTCAATGAATTATAAATAATCTCTTAGCTTTAAAAATTTTTACAATATATTTTGTTTATATTCTTTACTGTCTCCCAACTTCCCTCAATAGATCTTTCCTATCTACTTACCCACCCAAGATCATGCTACTTTTTCCTCTCTCTCTAGGGAAAATAATAATACATAAATCAATATAAACAATCCCTAAAGGACAAAATAACAAATCAAATCACAAAAACATATGTCCATGTTTTTGTATGCAGCTTTGTAATAATAAGGTTGAAAATAAAATTAATTTAAGAAAAATATGCATTATGCAACAGTTTAAAAAAATTTATTAATTTATTTTTTTACAACTGAAAATAGATTCTTTTTCTCATTTAATAAATCCTAACTACAGGTTCTACTCCCTCCACTCCTCCCTGCTTTCTTGACCTCCACTCTCCCCCAGATCTACTTCACCACTGTTTCCTCTTCAGACAACAATCAAAGAGGATAAAACAAAACACAATAAGAGAAGGTGAAAACCTTCCTATTGAGGATGGACAAGACAATCCAATAATAGGAAAAGAGTCTCAAAAGCAGTCAAAGGAGTCAGAAGTACACCTGTTCCCACTGTGAGGAGTCTCCCAAAGATACCAAGCTAATAGCCTTAATGTACACAAGTTAACTGTAAAATAAAAATAATTTAAAAGAAAATAGGTAATTTGTAACAGTTTATGGAAATTTTAATCTTGTTCTTACACTCTTTCAATGAGTTGCTTCACAGAACAGAATATTTTAATTTAAATTAGTGCTCATTAAACTAATTTTAATTCTGTTTATCAATATTTACCCCAAGGGCTTCAACTGTGATTTTCATACATAAAAAAGTTTAACTGAATATGGTTTTATTCAAATTAAATCCTAGAACCTGGAAAGTTGAGTCAGGAAGATTACCTTGATTATTAGAGAACACTAACATACACCATAAATTTTAGACAAGCCTGGACTACAGAGTAAGATTCTGTCCTCTGTAAAATCATAGTAATACTAGAGATAACCCAGGTTTTCTATTGCATGTTTAATTACATGTTCCATCTTCAGTTATCCTTGTAGAGTGTACAAAGTCTATACTGAAATTCCTTTGTGTTACATATGGTTGTCCAAAATTTTCTGGCATTGTTGACTGAAAACGATCATCTTTATTTTATTTTATTTTTATTTATTGTTTATTTGTTAAAGATCAGTTCACAGTGTTTACATGGGTTAGTTTTGAGACTTTTTCATTAATCTATTTTTCTGTGCTCTGCCAGCACTACAATTAATCAAGTAATGTATATAAATGGAGATGTGAAATTAAATGTTTATGTCCTACTTCATTTTTTACCTTCAATATTACATTGGCTATTTAGGGTCTTTTTTCTGTTCATGAAAGCATTAAAGCTATGAGGTAATATCTAGAATATAACTTACTAAGAATTGAGTGAGGCTGAAATAAGTTTATAAATCAATTTGAAGATAACTGAAATTTTAATATTGACTCTTCTACCTAGAGTATTGGATTTATTTATTTCTCTTGCATTTGTAGCAGTTGTTGCTTCACGTATTTTGATACTGTTTTTGAGTACTTTTACATTGAGAACTGTTACTTACACACTCCCCAGTCCCTTTCTCACACAGCCACTTTCCCTTTCTTCCCTTTTCCTTTAAGAAGCTAGAGGTAGCCCCTGGGTACCAACCCACCATGGTACCTCAATTCACTGCAGTAGTAGGCACATCCTCTCCTAAGCAGCCCAGTTAGGAGAACAAGATCCACAGGCTGGCAACAGTGTCAGGGTCAACACCTGCTCCAGTGGTGGAGAGACATGTATAAAGACCAAGTTGCACATCTGCTACCTATGTGTGGAATGTGCAGGTCCAGTCCATACATGCAATTTGTTTGGTGGTTCAGTCTCTGGGAGCCCATAAGGACCCAGAGTAGTTTACTCTGTTGATCTTCTTGTGGAGTCCTTCTCTTTTGCTTCCCTTAATCATTCACCCTTACTTATTCATCTTTCACAAGAATTCCTGAGTTCTATCTAACAATTAGCGTTGGGTCTCTGCATCTGTTTTCATTGGATACATGGTGGAGCCTCTCAGGTGACAGTTATGCTAGGTTCCTCACTGCAAGAATAACAGGGTATCATTAATAGTGTCAATGATTGGTTCTTGTCCATGGGATGTGTTTCAATTTGAGCCAATCTTGGTTGACCATTTGCTCAGGCTCTGCTTCAGTCTCTGCTTCATTTTTGTCCCTGAATTTCTTGTAGGCAAGGCATATTTCAGGTGGAAATTTTGGTGGATGGGTTGGTGTTCTTATCCCTCCACTGGGAGTCCTGCCTGGCTACAGGAGGTAAGCACTTTAGGCTTCATATCCTCCACTGCTGGGGGTCTCTGCTAGAGTCACTTCTATATTTTCCCTGAAGCTTCCCCCATCCCAGGTCTCTAGAGGTACTGTCTTTTTGAGCACTTATACTTTTTGGGAATGTTACATACATAAATGTATACTAATTTCTGTTTAGCTTATTTGTATTTTTTATATTTTTAATTCTATATTTATTTATTTATTTGTTTATTCATTTATTTATTCATTTATTCACTTTACATCCCAACTACCTCCCATCTCCTCCTAGTCCACCCTCACATAGGACCTCCCATATTTCCCCTTCCATTTTATAATGTGTTGCCTTCCCTCAAGCTTGCTGCCTATTTCTTTTAAATCTGGACCTCTCTCCCTATATGTGAGCCCCATCTTCTTCTCCTCCCTATCCCTTATCCTACCCTGTTCCCTCCACTCATCCAATTCTGATGACTATTTTATTCCCGTTTTGAATGAGATTCAAACATCTTCCCTTGGGCATTCCTTGTAAATTAGCATCTTAGGATTTGTGGATTCATTTGTATTCTTTTTATCACAATAGTATTACTCAAAATCTTTAATTATTTTGTTGCATTTTACCTCTTTCTTTGGGTTGTTAATATAAATTTTATTGTGTTTTCCATCTATGTTCATCAGAGACTTTGATATGCAATTTTATTTTTGTCTAATATAACTACCTGGTTTTGACATTTGTCATCATAGAATTCGGTAGGAATATCTCCTCTATCTTTGAAAGAACTGTAACAATTGCTATAATTTCTTCACATATTGGACAGCAATTCTCAGTAAGTCTATAAGAATGATGGTATTAATAAGTGATTCAATATATTTAGTGTATAATAGACCTATTATAGTCCTGTATATCTTGTGTGAATTATGACAGACTGTATCTTCTAAGGAATTTCATCTATCAAGCTCATATATATATAGAACAGATCATCATGTCCTTTATTATCCTTTCAATGTCTATAAAATCTATAATTATATCCTGTGTTCTTTTTCTGATATTAGTATTTGGATTTATAATATTGTTAGTGATTTTCTGTATACTAGACTTATTAACAATTGAAAGAGAGGACTTGAAATCTTCTGTGTATTAAATGCATTTATTACAGTATTTTGTTTCTGTGGACTTTTTCAATCCTTTCATTCATTTTCTATCTTCTAAAGTTTACATATGTCATATGTAGAGTAATTTGGGGGATAATTCATTATCTTGGAAACATTAACTTTCTGGAATGTTTTGTTTAACATTTTATATCAATCTGGAGAAATTCTTTAGTGTCAGGAGTCATCACAAAAAGATGTTCCTGAGATGGGTCCATCTTGGATTAAAATCTACAATAAATTTTCTTTAATAGGCAAGGTCCATGAGCAATTCAATTTAGAAAAGATTCCTGCTATTAATATTATTTTCCTGATATTATTAAGCATATACTATAATTACTAGTTAATAGCCCACCCTTTTGAGCATATCTTTGTAGACCTACACAAAGGTACTATCTTGTAGCAATGCCACGTATACAAATAGAAAATAATTCTATAGAATTTCTGATTTGATACAAATAATTTTCAGAAAAAGTTTATAAAGATGGTTTTAGTTGGCAGAAAGATATAGTAAAATTAGAATCAAGAATGGAATGTGTCTACTCCTTTAAATAGTAAGCATAGGCTGTATTATAAGAAATATAATGAGCTTTCATAATTATACTAAAAAGAGAAATAGACTTGGGGCAATTTTGTGTTCAGGGAAAAACATTTAGATCCAATGATAAAGTCACAAGTGTGCACTAAGATAAGACAAGGCCATGTAAAAACTGTAGCTTTGAAACTTTAATAATTATATTATAATGAAACACTGCTTTGAATTTAATATCAACATCCTTCTGTAACTCCCATTTTATCTCTAAGGTAATTTTCTAAGTAACATTTTGCCTAAGAAGATATAAAAAGGCAAGAGAAAAGAAATAAAGCTGTTGATTAAATGGTTTGCCTTGGGGAGCTTCTTTGCCCCATTCACTCAACTATCCATTCAAAAGTGAATTTTTTTTTTTTGTCTACATGTTTGTGTATAGGAATATAAGTATGCATGAA
>NC_045030.1:125731267-125732258 GCF_008632895.1 Mastomys coucha
AGAGATTTCCTCAGACATATTAGTTCTACTGATCAGCCTATCAGAGGCATTCTTAATTTATGTTTAAGATGTCCGTATTTCTTCTGATATTGTTAATCTGTGATTGCAAACTGCTTTCTCTATTGCAGTGTGTATCATGTAAAATTTTATCTCACAATTTAGCCACCATGTTCTAAGTATGGCCTCATTTCTTCTTTTAACATATGTGTTCTTCTTATAACATATGTATTTGTTTCTGCATATCTCATAATTTTTCTACATGAGCAGACAAAATAAATAACAGTAAGTGGGCTGTTAATGAAGTGGTAATTTATGCAGGTAAAAGGTCCTTATTTTTATTATTATGCAACAATATCTTAGTGATCTTGTGTGATTGAACTATGACATTCTAAGTGCTTTCCAGTTAGATAGCATCCCCAATTTTTGGTAAAGCACGTTGACTAGAATAAAATAGACGAGTATTTTCTTTCTACCATATAACACAGCTTATAATAAAGCCCAGATAGATTAAGCTCTAGCAAAATCATATTTCTCCCTTGATTATAGAACATGTTAAGAAGTGTATAATATCTTAACATTTTTAAAAATAATTCATTTTTTTTATTTCTTCTTCTAGAAGCATGAGCCAAATTTTAGCTGACATTTCCTCTGAGAATCTGGTTGAATTTCTTGAGGAACAATTCAATAAAATTTTAGATTATCACTAGTAAGATCTCTTCATAATGCTTTCATCTGTCAGAGTTGACCATATTGAACTTCTGTATCTTCACATGAAGGAACTTACTGCAAGGGAACACCATGTCCAAGATAATTTATAAAGGAATCATTTAATTGGATCCTTAGTTACGATTTTAGAGGATGAATGTAATACCATCATGGTGTGGAGCATAGCAACAGACATGAAGATATGGAGCTGGTGCAGACAAGAGAGAAGGAAGACAGAGAGGGGGCAGAAGAGGGAGGGAGAGGGAGAGGGAGGGAGTGGGGAGAG
>NC_045030.1:125732392-125752948 GCF_008632895.1 Mastomys coucha
TTGAAATTTCAAAGCCCATCAAAGCCCATGTCTCATGATACCTGTCCTTTCACAAGGTCATACACCCTAGTATTCCCAAACTGTCAAGCAAGTAGGGTCCAAACAATCAAGTATATGAGCTATGGGGAGCGTTCTGTTTAAATCACCACTTCCTATTTTAATTGTCAATCATAAACCAGTTTGTCTTACCTTGGCACTAATTTCCATAGAACATTTTGCTAGTGGGTTTTGGCTCAGATAATATGGCATTCTTTGTAATTGTTTTGCTGTCTCAACTTCAGAGGTAAATGTTAGCCTTTTAATCTTACTCTTGGAGCTGAGTTAACCTGTTCAGTTTTCATAATAGTTATTTTTGTATGTTTTCTTTTATTTTTGAGTTTGAATGGTGATTTTAACTTCTTTATATTGTAGATGAGAAACCAGAGATAATTTAACTTTCATGATGATTTTTTAAATTTGGTAGCAAGTTTATGATTTTTTTTATGGGTAAGCAACTGAAGCAGAGAACAGTTCTGTGAATTTTGGAGGATCACAGTTACTAATGTTAGACATAGAACTGGAGACGATTCATCTATCACCAAAGTCTGTATTTCAAAATTCCTATCCTTGATATATTAACATTATTTGCTTAGAACGAATGCCCTAGAAAAAGTCCAATTTGAAGTTCATTCTCATTCTAATTTCCTTTAAAGCTCTGTTCCATGTTTAACTACTTCAGATACATTCTACAGACTTCTTCAGTATCTTAATGTGAAGTTGAGAGGATACATTGGAAAAGAAACTCCTACTCCTCCACTTTCTATTCGCCAGTGTTTGTTATTAAATTAGTTAAAATAACAGAGAGAAATTATAGTTGCAATGCACTTAAAGTCATTAGTCAGCTGACTTTAAAGCAGAAAACCCTAATATAATTTTAAATGGATAATTAAGAGGAAAAGAGAAGGTCATGCATAGAAAGATTAGATTGTGAGTGAAAACCGTGAAATTACAGTATTTATGGCATGGAACATAGAAGAACTCAAAGCTTATAGAAGTTGGAAAAGCTTCCTAAAATACATACACATATGAACACAATCTAAATGAAATTGCCAAGTAATTGTGGAGATAAAGGCTCAACTGGCCATCTTCTTGTTACCAAATAAAGTTTCTAGTACCAGACTTAAGTTACATCTAGTTGAGTTGTTGACCAAAGTGGTCCCATGTACCTATACTTAAACAACCCTGGCTGTTACCAAAACTATAATTTGTTCTCTACTAACTGAAATCAAGATTTTATTGCTGAAGATAGCACCTACACAACTCATTGTACATGGAGAATTCAAGGTGTAGTATACATAAAGCATTTAACATCAGGTTCTAGTCTTTGGTACAAGAAGACACTTTATATACCTTCTAGGGTGTACCAAAAGAGAAATGTAAAGACCAAGCCATTCATAAACCATATGATATGCCATAATGTCCTACCTGTAAGATGTACGAGTGCAATGGTGGCACAAAGCTTTGGGGGATAACCTTCCAATATTTGATTTACAATAAGTCCCATTCCATGAAATAGAACCCATACTTTTTGGGTGACCAATGATTTGAAACTAGATAGTCCAGGGACATAGAGTAAAACCAAATACTACAGTTCAGAAAAAAGTAGCAATAAAGTGACTCTTAATGACATTTTGATATACTCATTGATCAGTGACTTGCTCAGCTATCATTAGAGAAGTTTTCTCCTGCAGCAAATAGAAACAAATGCATAGATCCACAGTCAGAAAATATACAGAATAAGAGATGTCAGAAAAGTCATCCTTCAATGGTATGTTTACATCAAATCCCTCCCCTCCAGGCCCAGAGAACACTGTGGAAGAGGAGACAGGAGGATTTTGATAGCTGGAGAAGATAGAGGAAACCAGGAAAACAAGGCCCTCTAAATAACAATGAGCACAGCTCATATAAACTCACAGAGCCCGAAACAGAATGCATAGAGCCTGAATGAATCTGCACCAGATACTCTGCATATATATTATAATTTCTAGTTTAATGTTTTTATGGGAATTGCTAAGCATGCAAATAAGGAGATCCTATTTTCATGTGCCTTCTCAGGCTCTTTTCCTTCTGTGTGCTACTTTAGGTCAAACCTGATGTGTTAATTTTTGTTTTATCCTACTGTATTTTTATTGTATTATTATCCTTTAGAAGTTTATTTGTTTTCCAATTAGAGACTTAAAGGGAGTAGATTAAGATGAGAAGGGAGCTAAGGAGAAACTGAGGGACATATTGTGTGAGAACTAAATTATTTTCAATTAAAGGAAAAAAAGTTAACTGTATAACTGGGGAAAGTGTGGTATGATGGGTGTAGTATACAATTCAAAGCCACATGAGCTCAAGAAGAAGGAAGACCAAAGTGTGGATACTTCGGTCTTTCTTAGAAGAGGGAACAAAATACCCATGGAATGAGTTACAGAGACAAAATGTGGAGCAGAGACTGAAGGAAAGGCCACCCCGTGACTGTCTCACCTAGGGATCCATCCCATATATAGACACCAAGTGCAGACACTATTGTGGATGCCAACAAGTATTTGCTGACAGTAGCCTGATATAGCTGTCACTTGAGAGGCTCTGCCAGTGCCTGACTAATATGGAAGTGGATGCTCACAGCCAACCATTGGACTGAGTACAGGGTCCCCAGTGGAGCAGCTAGAGAAAGGACTGAAGGAGGTAAAGGGATTTTCAACCCCATAGGAGGAACAACACGACTAACCAGTACCCCCAGAACTCCCAGGGACTAAACCACCAACCAAAGATTACACATGGTAGGACTCATGGCTCCAGCTGCATATGTAGCAGAGGGTGGCCTTGTAGGTCATAAATGAAAGGAGAGGCCCTTGGTCCTGTGAAGATTCAATGCCCCGGTGTAGAGGAATGCCAAGGCTGGGAGGCAGGAGTGGGTGGGTGGGGGAACACCCACATAGAATCAGGGGGAGGGCGGATGAGATGGGGGTTGTCAGAGGGGAAACAAAGAAAGAGGATGATATTTGAAATGTAAATAAAGAAAATATCTAATAATTTTTTAAAAAAAACACATTATATAACTTTGTAAAATATAAAACTGAAACTCATTATTATTCATGATTAACATATTAATTTATTAATGTGATAAATAAAATATTGAAATAAAATAAAAAATTTAAAAAGTAGAAGTAAGCAGATTATCCACTGAATTCTTATGAAGGAATGCTCTCCAGAGACTTCAGCATAATGAAACTGTGCCAAACTTGTAACTGAAACAACTGCAAGAAACCCAATGTGATTGTTTTAAAGAACCAAATTTATTTTGAATTGTTATAGACACACTAAAAAGAATATATTTTCTTCATCCTTCTAAACATTTGTGTCAGTACTAATACTCTTTTTTATTAATATTTTATTGGTTATTTTATTTATTTATTTATTTATTCAAATGTTATCTCTTTTCCAGGTTTCCCTTCCCCAAACATCCTATCCCACCCCCTCCCTCTGCTTCTGTGAGTGTTCTCCTCCATCAACACGTCTACTCCTGCCTTACTATCTTAGCATTTTCCTACATTGGGTCATCACACTTTCATAGGACCAAGGGCCTCTCCTCCCATTGATGTCCAATAAGGCCATCCTCTGCTACATATGCAGCAGGAGCCATGAGTCACACCATGTGTACTCTTTGGTTAGTGTTTTAATCTCTGGGAGCTCTGGGGTGGGTGGAGGTGGGGTCTGTTTGGTTAATATTGTTCTTCCTATGGGGTTACAAACCCCTTCAGCTTCTTCAGTCCTTTCTTTAACTCCTCCATTGCTCCTCCTCCTCATGCTCAGTCCAAAGGTTAGCTCTGAGAATCATCCTCTGTATTCACTTTACAAGTCCCTTAAATTATTTAATACAGCTTTTGGTTTTGTGATTTTATGGGATTCCTGTGTCTGTGAATACATGTACATTTACATCTACATGTTGGTTGTTGTACTTTTTTTTCCACCATTTTTTGCTCATTTTCTTCTGTTCATATTGTTTTTTCCTATTTGCACATTTGTTAGTTTTTGTTTTATCTTATTTTATTTCACTATTATTCTTAGGTTCTGTTTGTTTTCTAAAAAGAGACAAAGGGATCCAGATTTGAGGGGAGGTGGGGAGGATCTCCAAGGGACTGTATTAAAATCTATTTTATTAATTTTAATTTTATATTTTATAGACATTATCATTATCATTATTATTGTTATCATTTAATTTATTTATATCTCAAAAGTTGCCCTCCTTCTAAAGGTCTCCCATCAAAGTAATATACCCACATTCTGCCTCCCCTTCCTCTCTCAAAGGTCTGGCCATACCCCCAACCCCCTACAACGTTCCCAGCCACCCCACCACCACCACCACCACCACCAGAATCCCCTCTCACTGGGGTATCAAGTCCCTGAAGGATTAGGCATATCATCACCCACTGAGTCCAGACAAGGAAGTTCTGTGGCACATATGTGTCAGAGGGCCTTGAACTAGCCCATGTATGCTCTTTGGTCAGTGAGTTAGTCTTTGTGAGATATAGGAGACCACCTCCAATAGTTAGACAGGGCCTGCAGTTGAGGGATAGGGACACCAAACCACCTTCAAAATTTTCAGCCCAAAATTGTTCTTATCTAAAAGAAATGCAGACTCAAAATTGGAGCAGAGACTGAAAAAAAAAATGGTCAAACAGTGTCCAGCTCAACTTGTGATCCATCCCATTGGCTGCCACTAAGCTCTGTCACTGTTACTGATGCTGTGTTGTACTTATGGACAGGAGCCTAGCATGGCTGTCTCCTGAGAGACTCTACCAGCAGCTGACTGAGACAGATACAGATATGCACAGTCAAGCCTTGCACTGAGGTCAGGGACCCCTTTAGAAAAATTCTATTTTAAATAAAAGAAAATTTTAAAACAGTATCTTGAAAATGGATAGCAAATTACAAATAAGTCAAATATTAAATTTTGAGATTTTTTTTTCCCTGTAGAACATCAAACACATCTATAAAATGTTATTGGAAAAAAAGAGGGACAGTTAGTATTCTGTTTGTTAAAGATTAAGTGACAAAGCAATTTACTAGAGTCTGCATGAGAGTTCAAAATGTAAGGTGCCCATCTGTTGATCAGATATCATCTCCTCTCAATCATTCTTTCTCTTAACCTAAGTTTAAATGAAGTTGGGAGTAAATTTCTATTTCCTTTTGTTTACTCTACAGTTAGCTATCAATACCTGTGTTTCTCTGAGTACATTTTCACCTACAAGTCACTTCCTCCTTTACCATCCTGTCTATTGATCAGACTCATTCCTCATTGTTAACTTTTGTGGAAATGCACTGTGCTTGATTTTTTCTTTTATTCTTGGCTAATTTAGCTTGAATGCACCGAGACGTATTCAGCTTCTTTTGTCTTTTTTGTGGTGTTTCCTATAGTAAGTTGGATTTACCTGCACTAAATTTTTTTATGTCATGGGTGGCCTTATATATTGGAGGGCAGAAAATGGAGCAGCTGAAGGGAGGAGAAGGGAGGATAATGACTCTATTTTCTGTAGAAAGAGATGAGATCATTTTTTAAAGATGTCATTTTCTTTTAGATGCAGAAGGTTGTTAGACTCCCCTTTGTGTCCTTTTAGCATCCAAGGTCAAAGAAGTGGTAGGAAGAAGTTCCTTCCAAGGATGATAGTGAAACCTGAGCTGTCGGGCATCATTTAGGCATAAAGATCATGAAGTACTTTGCTAACCACTAGTATAACTAAGATGTCCGTGGGCTGGATCATGATAAACATTCTACTGTGGCAGCTCAATACATCAGCTTTAGATGTAGCTGTAAAAAATAGCAATTGTAGAAACACAGTCATTATCTAGTATGTCTAGTGTTGAGCACACTGCTCCAGTGTATCAATAATAATGGTCAGCCAGAATTCTGTGTATATCTGCAAGTGTATATGTGTGTCTTGTGTATATGCATGTGTTAACACATAATCCTCTGAGTGCAGAGGCTCAAAAATTATCTCCATAATTACAATAAACATATTTAAAAAACAGTCTTAAAGGACTTGATATTTTGTTTGCTGGTTAACTGATATTTTAGTTGAGATCTGTCTCATATTTTAATTGTTCTTAGGGCAAACTTCTAATTTTCATCACTTCCTGTGCTTAGAACTGCCACAATTCTACTTTTTCCTATAAGTAGCTAACCACACCCAAATTCATGTCACGACTAAGTGATAATCAAAGTTTGGAGGTCATACAGGAAGCTTTTACTGCCTAAAGGACTAACACATCTAATTTTCTCTACTCTGTATGACAATGACACATGTAAAATTTTTGCATTCAATATATAATAACCTCTACTACTGCCTTAATTCAGCAAGCTGTGTTATACAAATAATAATCAGTAATAATCTGACAGATAAAATATGCTTTAGGTAATGAAGAGTGTTAAAATGCATGAATTTTAAACTGTAAGATATGGATGTATAAGTGACAACAAGCAAACAGCTCATAGATCCTGGCTTTTGTTTCTCTTATTTTGTATCTCAAAATCATTTCACTGATGGTTTCCAGTGAGTTTTCTAGTAGAAAAATATGCAAAATGTTCATGTCATTTATGACTATAGGTCATAATGGTATATTAAGAATTTTTGTGAATATATTTTCCCCATCTCCAAATTTAGTTCTTGACACTCCATGAGGATTCAAACACATTTCAACTTAAAAAAATAATGTGCAAATGACATCAGCTTCCATGCTTCACAGGTGCTGGAAAGATCATGAACATAAGAGTGGTCATCCCTTTTCAGTGGTGTGAAAATAACCAACATAGATAAGTTTGAATGCAATGAAAATTTAAAAAAGATGAAATTTCAATGTAAATAATAATAATAAACATAGCTGCTTCTGTCATCATACTGTCAGCAGATACCGATTGTATATCACCAAAATTATAAGAGTTGACACATGTAAAATGATTATAAATTGTTTTCAGAATTAGGTCATATATTATTGATCTCCACTAGGTAAATACATAATAGCAGGGAACAAAGGACATTCAAACAATGTACAATTATAAAACTAATCTATAAAAAAGTATAATTCACATGTTATAAATTATGAGATGATTTTTCATATGATTAAAGATGAATTTACTCACCTAAGCACTTGAGTGAGTAGACTTTATTGTATGCAGCTATGCATACAATATTGTATGCCTGTATGATAGATTTGGTCAGTTTTACTGTAAGTGCTTTAACAGTAAGTTCAGTCCCAGGAAGGTTACACAATTGAAAATCAGATTTATCACAGGTTATGTGATTGGTTCCAAGAACTAAAAAGTAAATTGGAAGGATCTTTGCTCTTATAAATTTCCATGTATTAAATATAGACAGTGTGTTACTTTGTCTCCATCCTTGTAAATGCTTCAAAGGTTTTCCTTCCAAAATGCCTCACTCTCTTCAGTTTTAATTTTAAAAATAGGAGTACAATGCTTCAGCATGTGTTAACAGAAATTTTCATAAACCAGGGATTACTATAGATCCTTTCTGTTGATAGCCATATCTTCCTCATTCCAATATGTCTTAATCTTTGAAGTGAAATACTATATTGTTTTCTATATTTTGGTCAGGCTCAGTGTTTGATAATATGTATGTGGTAAGGACAAACTAGCAGATATATAGTCTGCTGCTTTGCACAATGATTTTTAGGAAACAAAATTTCATTTTAAATAAGTAAGTTATAATTTTTGGTACATAGGATGGTTGTGCTTACTAATATTTGGCCAGTTCTAGAAACATAGATATATTCAAGTTTGTGTCTAAGAAAATGAAAGGAATGTAATCCATAACTATGAGGAAGGACTTTGTTTAGTGTTTCAAAATCTTATTTTTTGTGGGCAATAGTCTGTGTCTACATGGAGCCAAAATATCTGTATGTAAAGTGAGTATTATAGTCTCTCATCTAAATGTTTCTAAACAGCTAGATATTTTAGACAAAAAGTTTCAAATTAGTGAATGAAATGATCAATGTCATAGTTACTTAACTAGAATGGTCCATCCATTAGTTTAGGAATGCAGACAGTAATTACCTTGAGACTTCCTTAAGGAATTAATAGAAAATTAATACTTATGATTATGTGATTCTACAAACCATAGTGGAAATAAAAGATACTAGATTCATTTCAATAATAGTGGTGGAAGATGCCTCTATTCACAGGTCTCAGGAAGTAGAGGAGGAACATTGGGAATTCAAAGAAATGTTGAGCTATAGAATAGTATAGCGGGATTTTAATCCAGCAATATGGGATCACATTCAAAGATCTATGTCTATTTGATCCAGCTAGAATGCAGAGATGTTCTAGAATACAAGCATATCCTTAGTACACACATTTTAATCCCTAATAATGAGAGTAATTTTGATTGTAGAAGGATACAACCATATTTGAAAATGTTTTTTTATTTTTATTTTTTGAGACAGGGTTTCTCTCTGTAGCCCTGGCTGTCCTTGAACTCACTCTGTAGACCTGGTCTCAAACCCAGAAATCCTCCTGCCTCTGCCTCCCAAGTGCTGGAATTAAAGGCATGCACCACCACTGCCCAGCTGAACGTGATTTTTAATTCATGGGTAGACAAAGTGCTGAATCATAGAAAGATTTGACAGACTGAGTCTGGGATAGGATATACACAACTAATGTGAGAATATCACAGAAAAGATAGGCTAATTTAGAGCAATAAGAGAGAAATGCAAGGTGTAATGGTGATTGTGTGTATGGCAGTTATACTGGGACAGTTTTACAAAGACAGATTGCAGAGAGAACAAGCTAGACATGTGTTAAGATAGAACGAACCAGAGAATGAGAAGGAATAAAATGTATTGGGAAAGTTAGTATAAGGTCAAGCAGAGCAATTCAATTAGAAGCTGAGAGGAGCCAGATTCAATCAGTCAGACTAGAAGATTAGATTGTATGGCAGCTAGAAGCATCCAGGCCTAGCTCTTGAGATAGAATGGAGAAAAATATGCTCTTGTTTCAATGCAGGCTGTTGGGTATGGCTCTCATCTCATCCCATCACCTGATGAAATAAAGAATCATTTACATAGCAGGACTCTACCTGTCTCAAAACTAGGCTGTATGAAGAGCACAGCAGCTGAATACTTGCCTTATATACCCAATGTTTTTTGTTAAAATCCAAATACCGAAGAGACAAAAACAAACAAACAAACAAACAAAAAACTTTTCCAAGTATAATTATCTACCTCAAAAGTCAGTTTTAGTCCTTCTGGAGACAGTGAGAAAGCATTTATTATAAAGGTATAGACAAGTCTCATATTATTTGGTGAAACACTGAGTATCTTTTGCATAAATGGGATCAGGGATGCAAGTTTATTCAGTTATCACATTAAATTGCAAGCAACTCACATTCTTATGAACTATGAATGCTAACAGATATTAATAGTAGATAACAAACAACTAGGGGTCTGGGTACAGTACTCTTGATACAGTAACAGTGAAGCCCCTAACTGAATGGAGATTCTGAAAAGTAATGATTGGTAAAGGAAGTTTGATCAAAGAAAGGCTATCTGTGTAAAACCTTGAAGAAAAATGAAAGAACAATTAGAAATGCTGAAAATATTTTAAAGTTAAAAGAATAAAGAAGTTCCAAAGAAAGCAGTATTTTTAAGATTTATTTTTGCTTGTATTTTTAAAATTATAAATTGTGAGGAGAATTTTATGTACAATAATACCATGTCTATGAAAGCCAGGACTGAGCACCAAATCCCCTGGAGCTGGTAACCAAATGTGGATCCTCTGCAAGGGTAGAACATGTTCTGAACAGCTGATCCATTTCTCTAGTCTTAATATGACATAAATGTAATAACCATAAATAAGGCTTGTTGACTTGCCTATGATTTGTTAGGCTCTGACTACTATTCCTAGATAAAAATAGAAAGTACATAAGTAAAAAGAACTTTAAGAAAAACGAGAAAATATATCTTATTGTGACTAATCATGTTTCTTAGTGATTTTCTGACTTATATATGGCACCATCATAAAAGGTAAATTTTAAGCATCTATATAAGCAGAACATACTATGATAGGATACAGTTCTGCAGAACTTGATTGTAGTCCCATGAACCTGACCACAGAGGAAACATAGATGATGGCTGTCAAAGCAGTCAATAAATGTTTGCAAAGGCTACTGTCTTATTCAGGGTTTCTATTCCTCAAGCAGGTGAAGAAACAGGAGCTGATGCCTAGGCCATGGAGGAATGTTCCTAACTGGCCTGCTTGAGTTCCAGTCCTGACTTCCTTTGGTGGTAAACAGCAATGTGGAAGTAAGCTGAATAAACCCTTTCCTCCCCAACTTGCTTCTTGGTCATGATGTTTGTGCAGAAATAGAAACCGAATAAGACAAATTGGTACCAGGAGTGGGGTATTCCTGTGACAACCTGACCATGTTTTGGGGAGGACTGTGGAAGGACTTTGGAACTTTTAGCTAGAAGAACCACTGGTTGTTAAGAACTCTGTGGGATGTTCTGTAGGAGCTTGGAAGATCATGTTAAGAACAGTGCAGAGATGGAGGCCTGGCTTGTGAAATTTCAGAGGGAAGATTAAAGATTCTTATCAGGGCCATGTTGTTTTGAATGAGAAGAGTCTGTGGTTCTGGTTACCTGGGGCTGAAATATCAGCTGTGATTAACAAGATATCAGAACTACTAAAGTGAAAACTTTGCATTACTGGAACTATTGATGCTGGTTAGCTGGAGCTAAGAAATTAGTGTTGATTAAGAAGAGACCAGCATCACTGAGGTGACATCTTCTGGAGAAGTATTTTCTGAGAGTACAAAGAGGTTGTGTTCCAGAGATAACCAAGGTTGTACCTTGTGATGCAGCAGGACTTGGCAATGTGTAAGAGTCACCCAAGTGGTACTGGTTTTGAAAGCATGAAGGTGTCATGAAGAGCAGCTGAGGCTCAGCACCGTGAGAGGCCATGGAAGGCCATAAGTGAAAGTACAGTGTCAGTTTGTAATTGATGGCCCAGGACTGAAAGTGTCATGCAAAGGAGTTGAGGCTTGGCACTGTGAAGACAGTCTATGAGAGGCTATTGGTAAAGCCTAGTTACAGCAGTGTTTTAGGAATGCCAGTACCATGCAATGACCACCAAGGACAACAGCAGCAGTGGAGTACAGGCATCTGGAGCCCAGAAGACAAGATTTGTGCTACAAAGGGCAGAGCTGGAGAGGTCACTCAAGCCCTTGGAGGAGCCCAGCAGATCGTGAGTTGGATCCCAGATATTGGTTTTGCTTTCAATTGTGACTGTGCCCTGATATTTTCCCTCTTGAAGAAAGAACATATTTTAGTGGAGCCCACAGTTAAGAGACTTTGAATTTTAAAAGATATTGGACATTTTAAATAGATTGAACTTTTAATATGTAAAGACTGTGGGACTTTAGATCTTGGGGATGAATAAGAAAGTAAGGGTTGAGGCTTAATAGTGATGTGTTTGTGTGTCAAGTTGACAAGCGGTCAATTGTACTGGCTGGTTTTGTGTGTCAACTTGATATAGGCTGGCGTTATCACAGAGAAGGGAGCTTCAGTTGGGGAAGTACCTCCATGAGATCCAGCTGTGGGGCATTTTCTCAATTAGTGATCAAGGGGGTAGGGCCCCTTGTGGGTGGTGCCATCTCTGGGCTGGAAGTCTTGGGTTCTATAAGAGAGCAGGCTGAGCAAGCCAGGGGAAGCAAGCCAGTAAGGAACATCCCTCCATGGCCTCTGCATCAGCTCCTGCTTCCTGACCTGCTTGAGTTCCAGCCCTGACTTCCTTTAATGATCAACAGCAATGTGGAAGTAAGCTAAATAAACCCTTTCCTCCCCAACTTGCTTCTTGGTCATGATGTTTGTGCAGGAATAGAAACCCTGACTAAGACAGCTACTAAACAAGGAAAGGATATCCAAATAATCGGATAATTCAATATTTCTGTAATATTCACCAACATTCAAGTGGCACAGAAAGTTCTGTTAAAGAGCCCAGGAGATAATGGCAGAGAGTAGGCTTATAATGTATGGAGAGTACAGAACTTAGAATTGAGCCAGGAAACTATCCTTTCTTAGTGATAGAAAATAAAGTCTTTGTTATAGGATTTGGATGATATGCAGTTATAATAACTGATGAAGAAGCCTGTGACAGGCTAGTTCCTGTTCATTTAATTGTTGGCCTAAAGTCATGAAGTGTGAGCAGGGGTAATACTTGCAAGGAAACACATTACTTGAAGAAGAGACTGTGTGAACAGTAATCAAGTCAACATCTTGATCTTAGACCCTCTAAGCCTCAAGAAATATAAGAAATAAATTTCTGTTGTTAACGCTCCTCAGTTTATGGTGTTTGACAAAGATTTCCAGAGTGAACTAAAACAGTTTCAATTTCCTTATCTCTAAAATAGATATAAAATCCTACCTTGAGGGATTGTAGGCAGCAGTATATAGGATGTATACTGAGCACCTAACCAGTATTCAATAATAGCAACCATTTCTGCCATTCAGTACTATTTGTAATGGTATACTGGTCTTTATCCTTCATTTCATTTAGGTTTTTTGTTTGCTGTTTATATAACCAGTTGGTCATTTACTTTAGTCTGTCCAATAATTTCTCATGATTTCTTAAAAAAATATTATATTCATGGATATGAATTATTTTGACCTGTGGGATTCATTTAATTTTTGTCCTTATTTCCTATATGGCTTTTTACTCATCATTAACAAGTCCTTGTTTCACTAGTGTTCCAGCTCTTCTTATTTGCTGATAGTGTGACATGGCTAGTGTCTTAAATTTAATAAAAAACTAGAAAATATTCTTTTCTTTCCTTTTTTATTAGCTATTTTCTTTACTTACATATCATACAATATCTCCCTTCCCAGGTTCCCCTCCAAAAACATTAAAAAATAAAATAAAAAAAACAAAATACCCTGACCCCTCCCCCTCCCCCTGCTCATCAACCCACCCCCTCCTGCTTACTGGCCCTGGCATTCCCCTACACTGGAGCATTGAACCTTCACAGAGCCAAGGGCCTTTCCTCCTATTGATGACCAACTTGGAAATCCTCTGCTATACATATGCTGCTGGAGCAATCAGTCCCACCATGTGTACTCTTTGGTTGGTGGCTTAATCCCTGGGAGATCTGAGAGTACTAGTTAGTTCATGTGGTTGTTCATCCTAAGGGGCTGCAAGCCTTTCAGCTCCTTGTGTCCTTTCTCTAGCACCTTCATTGGGGATCTTGTACTCAGTCCAATGGATGGCTGTGAGCTTCTACTTGTGTATTAGTCAGGTACTATCAGAGCCTCTCAGGAGACAGATATATCAGGCTCCTGTCAGCACACACTTGCTGGCATCGAAAATAGTGTCTGGATTTGATGTTTGAATATGGGGAGGATTCCCATGTAAAGCAGTCTCTGGATTGCCCTTCCTTCAGTCTCTGCTCCATAGTTAGTCTCTCTAATTCCTTCCATGGGTATTTTGTTCCCCCTTTTATGAAGGAATGAAGTATCCACATTTTGGTCATCCTTCTTGAATGTCTTATGGTTTGTGGATTATACTTTGTGTATTTTGATCTTCTGAGCTAATATTCACTTATCAGAGAGTGCATACCGTGTTCGTTCTTTTGTGAGTGGGTTACCTCACTCAGGATGATATTCTCCAGATCAATCCATTTCCCTAAGAACTTCATAAATTCATTGTTTTTGACAGCTGAGTAGTACTCCATTGTGTAGATGTACCACATTTTCTGTATCCATTCCTCTGTTGAAGGACATCTGGGTTGTTTCCAGTTTCTGTCTATTATAAATAAAGCTGCTATGAACATAGTGGAGCATGTGTCTTTATTACAGGTTGGAGCACCTTCTAGGTATATGCCCACGAGTGGTACAGCTGGGTACTCTGGTAGTACTATGTCCAATTTCCTGAGGAACCACCAAATTGATTTCCAGAGTGGTTGTACCAGCCTGCAATTCCACGAGAAATGAAGGAGAGTTCCTCTTTCTCTACATCCTCTCCAGCATCTGTTGTCACCTGAGTTTTTTATCCTAGCCAGTCTGACTGGTATGAGGTGGAATCTCAGTGTTGTTTAAATTTGCATTTCCTTGATGAATAAGGATGTTGAACATTTCTTTAGATGCTTCTCAGCCATTCAGTATTCCTCAGTTGGGAATTCTTTGTTTAGCTCTGTACCCCATTTTTGATTAGAGCCATTTGGTTCTGTGAAGTGTAACTTCTTGAGTTCTTTGTATATATTAGATATTAACCCTCTTTCAGATATAGGATTGGTAAAGATCTTTTCCCAACTTGTTGGTTGCCATTTTGTGCTTTTGACAGTGTCCTTTGCTTTACAGAAGCTTTGCAATTCTATGAGGACCCATTTGTCAATTCTTGATCTTAGAGCATAAGCTATTGGTGTTCTCTTCAGGAAATTTCCCTCTGTGCCTATTTGCTCGAGGTTCTTCCCCACTTTCTCTTCTATTAGTTTCAATGTATCTGGTTTTATGTGGAGGTCCTTGATCCACTTGGACTTGAGCTTTGTATGAGGAGATAGGAATTGATCAATTTGCATTCTTCTACATGCTAACTGCCAGTTGAGCCAGCACCATTTTTGAAAATGCTGTCTTTTTTCAACTGGATGGTTTTAACTCATTTCTCGATGATCAAGTGGCCTTAGGTTTGTGAGTTCATTTCTGGGTCTTCAATTCTGTTTCATTGATCTCCCTGCCTGTCACTGTACCAATACCATGCAGTTCTAATCACAATTGCTCTGTAGTACATCTTAAGTTCTGGGATGGTGATTCCAACAGAGGTTCCTTTATTGTTGAGAAGTGTTTTGGCTGTCCTGGGTTTTTTGTTATTCCAGATGAATTTGCAAATTGCTCTTTCTAATTTTGTGAAGAATTGAGTTGGAATTTTGATGGGGATTGCATTGAATCTATAGATTGCTTTCAGCAAGATGGCCATTTTTACTATATTAATCCTGCCAATCCACAAGTTTGGGAGATATTTCCATCTTCTGAGATCTTCTTCAATTTCTTTCTTCAGAGACTTGAAGTTCTTGTCAAACAGATCTTTTACTTGCTTAGTTAGAGTCACACCAAGGTATTTTATATTATTTGTGACTATTGTGAAGGGTGTTGTTTCCCTAATTTCTTTCTCTGCCTGTTAATCCTTTGTGTAGAGGAAGACCACTGATTTGCTTGAGTTAATTTTATATCCAGCTACTTTGCTGCAGTTGTTTATCAGGTTTAGGAGCTCTCTGGTGGAATTTTTGGGGTCACTTACGTATACTCTCATATCATCAGCAAATACTGATAATTTGACTTATTCCTTTCTAATTCGTTTCCCTTTTGTTGTCTAATTGCTCTGGCTAGGACTTCAAGTACATTATTGAATATGTAGGGAGAGAGTGGGCAGCCTTGTCTAGTCCCTGATTTTAGTGGGATTGCTTCAAGTTTATCTCCATTTAGTTTGATGTTGGCTACTGGTTTGCTGTATATTGTTTTTATTATGTTTAAGTATGGGCCTTGAATTCCTGATCTTTCCAAGACTTTTATCATGAAGGGGTGTTGGATTTTGTCAAATGCTTTCTCAGCATCTAATGAGATGATATGGTTTTTTTTCTTTGAGTTTGCATATCTAGTGAATTACATTGAAGGATTTCTATGTATTGAACCATTCCTGCATCCCTGGGATGAAGCCTACTTGATCATAATGGATGAACTTTTGATTTTCCATTTGGATTCTCTTTGCAAAAATTTTATTGAGTAATTTTGCATTGATATTCATAAGGGAAATTGGTCTGAAGTTTTCTTTCTTTGTTAGGTCTTTCTGTGGTTTAGGTATCAGAGCAATTGTGGCTTCATAGAACAAATTGGGTAGAGTACCTTCTGTTTCTATTTTGTGGAATAGTTTGAGGAGTATTGGTTTTAGGAATTCTTTGAAGGTCTGATAAAACTCTGCACTAAACCCATCTGGTCCTGGGCTTTTTTGGTTGGGAGACTATTAATGACTGTTTTTATTTCATTAGCAGATATGGGACTGTTTAGATCACTTAGCGGATCGTGATTTTAACTTTGGTACCTGGTATCTGTCTAGAAAATTGTCCATTTCATCTAGGTTTTCGGAAATATTCTTAAAGTAAGATGTAGTCTATAGTTTTACTTTTAAAATACCCTTGATGTACTATTGTAGGAAAAACCATGGTATGTTGTTATGTCATTTCTGGGCCTATCTTGGGTTTCCCTTTTGTTACGATGGCCTATTGATCTATTAAAAATCTTTAGGAACTCTATCATTTGTTTTCTGAATCAAAAATAATATTATGAACGACTATTACTATTCTTTTGGATTACACACCATTTGAGAGCAAATCTTATGAAAATTCCAGGGATCTGTATTAACACTAGTCCCAAGTGGACTATGTACTTCCACAAATAAATATATAATGTAAAAAGACTTTTGACTTTTAAAACAGTATTTTCACTATAGGTTGTAAACCACAGTGTTATCCTCTATACATCATTCAGACTTTGTTCAAATGTTTATATGAAACATTCATGGTTTTTAAAATCAACTTATACATTTTTCATACCAGGGAAATAATTGTAACTGACAGATTGAGAAAGACATAGGAAATAGCATGATGTTAATTGATGCACTAATTCAAAATCTCAATGCTGAAAGGATTTCTTCATCTTTAATGCTGAGGGGAAAAATGGACTTTGACCTTCATATATTGCCCAGGTTGAACAGAGATATGCCACATTAAGTTATTTATCAAACCAAGTTAATAAGTAATTGAGCTTGGTAGCAATATTGCTCAACACACATTCTACTCTCTGCAGAACAGGTCTTATTTCTCACTGATTCTGAGTAATTTCATTAGAGTGAGCCTACCATTGGCATTTATGTAGCAATGAGATTGATATAGAAACCATTATTTGATTGTTTCTTTGTTAATTCATATAACACTTACATATGTATCATAATGTGTATTTGCATGTTTGTATTACAGTATCTTTCAATGTGGGGCCTCCAAAGATGGCACTGTAATAATTCCACCATCATATTCATTGTGATATAAAATTGACATCAAAATGGGTCCCTTTTGGACTTGTATTTTCATGCATATTCTCGTTCTATTCTCTCATTATAATGTCATCATAACTAGGTCCCTGCAGATTTTCATTGAGGTTATCATGAGCCAGTTAACATCCTGGCAACTGTAGATTGAATTGCAGGAGAAATCAGCATTATAAAAGAAACTTACAATTCTGACAAGTAATTACTGGTATGTTTGTTAATTTTTTGTTGAAACAATGTTCTCTTAATCAAAATGCCCCCCAAAGACAGTGTTCTATAGTAAACTATATAACATATATAACTACCTGGCGATGAGAAAAATTGTACTTTTTTATTTAGTAAACCAATTTTCAGTTGCATTTTGGCAAACCATCCCAAAGTATGGCTCTTGCTTTAGTAACTGGAAAGTAAACTGACATTTTAAATTGTATGTTAATCTTTTCAACAGCTGTTCATCAATGGAGTTATAAAAAAAGAGAGGAATCAGCAAAGTCATGGTCCTACCTGGTCTTATCAACACATGGCAGGCAACTTCAAGCAAGACTTTCTGGCATAATAACGTTTCCCACCATTTTTCAGTGGAAAGTGGCAATGTTTTGTTAGAAGCAAACACATTGCATCTCCTTTACCTGTGCAAAGAATTATTACCATGCAGATGCTCCAACAAAAGTTGTAAAATATCATATGTATTTAGTGGATACCAAAACTTATGGCCTGGTCTTTGCTCTGAAAGAACTGTAACTATGGAGAAAAGAATTTATGCTTTAAGAATCCATTGTCAATAGACAGACATTCCACTGGAAACCTGATGGAAGCACAGGGCTACCCAGCCTTCTCAAAAATTTTAACCCAGAATTGATCTTGTCTAAAGGAAATACATGGATAAAGAGTGGAACAGAGACTGAAGGAAAGGCCATCCATTGACTGCCCTACCTGGGAATCCATCCCATATACAGACAACATACCCAGTCACTATTGCTGATACCAAGAAGGGCATGCTGTCAGGAACCTGATATGGATGTCTCCTAAGAGGCTTAGCCAGAGCCTTAACATACAGATGTAGATGCTTTCAGCCAACCATCGACAGAGCAGGGGAACACCAATGGAGTAGTTAGGTCAGTACTGAAATAGCTGAAGGGGTTTGCATTCCTATAGGAAGAACAACAATATCTACCAACCAGACACCACTTCCACTGCCTCCCCCCCCCAGAGCTCCCAGAGATTAAATTAAAAAAACCCTATCCCCTCCTCTCTCCCCCTGCTCACCCACCCACTTACTTCTACTTCCTGGCCTGGCATTCCCCTACACTGGGGCATAGAGCCAGTGAGAGAAAAGACAACTAAGAGATCTTACAGAACTGAGCAAATACTCAGTATTTTGTCTATACAACCATTTAACAGGTTGGAATAGGGACATATTAGGGATGGTGCCAGTATCTGAGGTATTAAAATAAGCACAAATGGGACATATCAAAAAGCTGAGAAAAAGTAAGAAATATAAAATAGAGGCACTTTAGAAACAGATTTATTACTACTGAGTAATTGTGGGTATATCTGTATGTATGTATGTGCATATATATATATATAGTGTATGTGTATGAAAATGTATAATATATAATATAAATAAGTGAAATATATAAATGAATATATAATATACATAAATAGAAAAAGAAACAGTGAATTTAAAAAAGACAAATGGATTAAATAGGAGGCTTTGCAGGGAGGAAAAGGATGGAGAAATATATGATAATCTCAAAAAATAAAAGAAAAAAATAGTACCGACTAGTTATTTTATTTGAGGGAGAATGGGAATTTAAGAATTTCTCAAGAATTGGTGAATTTTGACAATTAGGAAGGAGAAAGGAAGTAACTGGAGGAAAAGTTAAAGTTAAAAATTATAAGCTGTTTTATATTATGTTGTTTTCTGAATAAAGAATTTTGTAAGGTAAAATATTCAAATGGTCATCCAACATTTAGAACTGTGATGTTAGTCACTGAAGTGAAGTTGTTTTTTAAAGATCCAGATTAGATGAAATTAAGTATATACAATTGATACTTGAGATTATACATTGAATTATAGTGAAGGTTATCAAAACTCAATCAAACAGAAACCAAGATGAAACAATTCTAGTATAGGTGGGAGATAAGTCATAGAAGGTCATCAGAAAATTATTCACAAGGTAGAAGAAACATGTGAGCCAAAAAAGCAGGCAATTGTAGCAAAGCAGTTTGGTACAAGGAGGTATTTGAAGTGCTACCGAGAAGGAAAGCAGACTGGGGGCTAAGAATAGACTGCCTCTCAATAATTAGGAGGCAAACAATGAGCTTCAGAAACAGTGTTGACAGAAGAGTGGAGAAAACTTGCTGGTCTGCAGATGAGTTAAAATGTAGGTGGAGAAAATAGGAAAAGTTACTATATGTTATATATTTTAAAATTGTGCCTAGTTCTGCAGTGACTTGATTTAGTGATACAGAGGGGAACATCCACTTCGCAGAGAAGGGGATGGGGGAGTGGGAGACAGATTTCTGGTCACTGGGTAGAAATAGAAGCTGATATTGGGATGTGTAGTTAATAAATAAATTAATGAGAAAATTCTTTACTGGGAAATATTTTGAGATTATAACTATCACCCCATACTTTCCTTTCTAAACCCTCCCATGTACTATGTATTTCTTGTACTTTTTGAAACCCATGCCTTCTTTTTCTGTTATTGTTGTTGCAAACACACACACACACACACACACATTTATGTAGGAATTCCTAAATATAGAGAGTCTGCACATTCTGAGTCACAACATTACTTTTATGTATATAGTTTTTAAGCATTTGGTATTGGATAATCAAGTGTTATGCTCTTGTCTGGGAAAAACTATTTCTTCCACTCAGCATTCCTACGTTGTCTGTAGCTCTTCATCTAGAGTAAAATTTCCTTGTGCATATTAACATGTTTGTTGCTAACTTTCTTGTTCAGTTTATTGCTAAACTTTCTGTTTAGGCTGTCATGTTAGTGAGGCTTTATGGGTGGAGAGTCCAACATTTCTAGGAGAAACGATCTGACATAGTTCCTGTTCTTCTGGTTCTCACAATCTTTTTTGTCTCCTCTTCAGCAATGATCCCCTAGTCTTGGCTGTGGGAATTATTTTAGGATCAGTTAGTCCGCAATTTCATAACTCTGCATTTTGACTGGTTGTGGTTTTCTGCAATGTCTCCATATGTTGCAAAGAATGTACATGATGAGGGTTGAGAACAACATGTGTTTTTGAAAACAGTGCTAAGATACTCAATTGAGACAGAACATGTGGCTTTTGTCTTTCTAGATCTGGGTTACCTCACTCAATAAGATAGTTTCAAATTTCACCCATTTACCTGGCTAGATTCTAGATGAGGATGCATATATTATATATTTATGTTTTTAAGATAACTTGTAGTTAAGGAG
>NC_045030.1:125753892-125754991 GCF_008632895.1 Mastomys coucha
ATATGGGTAAAGAGGGTGAATGCTCTACTACAAAAAATTTCATGAAGATATCATATTGACTTTTGCAATAGAAAAGAAACAGGTTTCATGCTTTTTTATGGTCAAAATTAAAGAAAAATGAGATGAGAAGAAATTCAGAGAAAGTTTCATATGGAAAGTAGGATGTCAATGGAGTTCATTCAGGGTGGTCTTCTCTTGATAAATAAGAATTGAAGTTAATTACTAAACATAGAGATATGATTACAGCCAAGGGCTTAAGTGTGGAGGAAATTACTTAGAATAATGGCTCTAGATATTACAGTATGACATTAAGAAAAGATAAATGAAAGAATTGCTGAGCAGCAGCCAAGTAACAAATATAGGAAACCTAATCATTACAGTTTCTTGATTTCATGAGCATTTCTCAGCAGTCTATATAAAGATTTGGAAAAAATTGACATTTAGGATTGATTAAGGACTTTAGGTTGGGTGCTGCAAATATGCAGAATCTAAGAGGTCTAGGAATTCTGAGATGTTATACAAAATGTCATCCAAATGTTTGACCATGGCTTCTAGAATAACTATATAAGCAAATAAAACCAGAAGTGAAGTACTGCTAAGGGAAATATAAAGGATTTTAAAGGATATAGAGTCCTAATAATGGTTAACTATGAATTTAGTAAATATGCAAATTTGAAATTTAAAGAGTTCTTAATTTAAAGGATAAATTTGCAGAAATTATTTAGAAGACATGAGTTTTATGTATACAAAAGCTATTATTACTCTTTCAAAATACATAGTTTCCTAGCTCTAAGTCCAGTGAAGCTACAGGCTTGAAAATAGTACTTAGAAAAATAACATGGTGAGATATAGTGTGTTTCAAACTTCTAACATTTCTTCAAATTTTAAGAAAAAATTAACTTATAGCATTGCTCAAAGCTTTGGTTTGAGAATAAATAGCTAAAACAGCTTTATACAAGATCAAAGATGATCACACCACATTTCCAGATTTCAAAATGAATGACAAAGTTATAGAAATTTTAGACTTTTGCGATTGGGTTACCTCACTCAGGATGATATTCTCTAGATCCATCCATTTCCCTAAGAATTTCATAAACTT
>NC_045030.1:125755484-125775316 GCF_008632895.1 Mastomys coucha
GATATTAGCCCTCTATCAGATATAGGGTTGGTAAAGATCTTTTCCCAATTTGTTGGTTGCCGTTTTATATCAGCACAAAATGGAGATTGGCCAATAGAACAGAAACTATAGGAAGAATATTCACACACACACACACACACACACACGCACATTGTCCTACAAAAACAGTGGAGAAAGTATAATCTTCAATAATTTATATTGAAAAAGCAGCCGTCTATCAGATATAGGATTGGTAAAGATATTTTCCCAATCTGTTGGTTGCCATTTTGTCCTATTGACAGTTTCCTTTGCCTTACAGGAGCTTTGACATTTTATGAGGTCCTATTTGTCAATTCTTGATCTTAGAGCAGAAGCTATTGATGTTCTTTTCAGGAAATTTTCCTCTGTGCCCATGTGCTCGAGGCTCTTCCCCGCTTTCTTTTCTTTTAGTTTCAGAGTATCTGGTTTTATGTGGAGATCCTTGATCCACTTGGATTTGAGCTTTGTATGAGGAGATAAGAATGGTTTGATTTGCATTCTTCTACATGCTAACTGCCAGTTGAACCAGCCCCATTTGTTGAAAATACTGTCTTTTTTTTCCACTGGATAGTTTTAGCTCCTTTGTCAAAGATCAAGTGACCATAGGTATGTGGGTTCATTTCTGGGTCTTCAATTTTCTATTCACACATGGTATGCACTTACTGATAAGTGGATATTAGCCCAGAAGCTTGGAATACCCACGATACAATTCATAGACCACATGAAGCTCAAAGAAAAAGGAAGACCAAAGTGTGGATAATTGGTTCTTCTTAGAAGGGGAAAAAATACCCATGGGAAGAAATACAGAGACAAAGTGTGGAGCAGAGACAGAAGGAAAGGACATCCAGATAGTGCCCCATCTGGGGACTCATCCCATCCATATAAAGTCATCAAGCCCAGACACTATTGTGGATGCCAAAAAGTGCTTGCTGATAGGAGCCTGATATAGCTGTCTCCTGAAAGGCTCTACTAGCACCTGATAAATACAGAGGCTGATGTACTCAACCAACCATTGGACTGAGCACAGGGTCCCAAATGGAAGTGGTTTGCAGCCCCATAGGAGGAACAGCAATATGAACCAACCAGTACCCCCAGAGCTCCTAGAGATTAAACCAACAACCAGAGTACACATGGTGGGATCATGGCTTCAGCTGCATATCAATGGGAGGAAAAGCCCTTGGTCCTGTGAATGCTTGATGTCACAGTATAGGGGAATGCCAGGACCATGGAGCAAGAGTGAGTGGGTTGTTAAGAAGGGGCTGGGGGTGGGGATAGGGGGTTTTCAGAGGGAAAACCAAGTACGGGGATAATATTTGAAATGTAAATAAAGAAAATATCTAATAAAAGGGAATAATGAAAAAGCAGGATATCTTCATAAAGAGGAATGTTATTGAACACTTATGTTGCAATAAGCTTAATGAATGGTCACCATCATGTGATATGGGTTTCATTCATGATACCCTAGGATATGTGTGACCCATTTGACACTGACAGACACTTTTGAGTTAAAGGCTTAAATGTAGAATATGAGACCATTAAACTAGAAGAAATAAATAACTCAACAAGCAAAACAGAAAGATGAAAATATTGTTGAAGTATAAATACGAGCGTGATATTGACTCTATGGAAACTATTTTTCTCAAAGAAAATGTGCATAAAGTATTCAAAATAACTGAGATCTGGGACATAAAATGTATGTTTTTCACTTGATGGCCAATAAAATGTGACCTGTAAATGCAATGGAATATTATTCTGCTTTAAAAATGTAAACAAATTAGATTTATGATACATGATGAATCCAAAATATACTATGCAAATATCAGTAGAACAATAACAAATATTTCATGATAAGGTATCCCTGACACTTTTAAATATAAAATATATCAAAATTAAAAAGTTCCCAAAGAAGTAGAGGGGGAGAAATAAAAGGAGTCAATGGTAGCATGAATAAATTTGTAGTTATATCTGGAGATAATTTGTTCCAAAGATTTGGTCATCTGCTCTAGAATATATTGCCTATAGATACTATGAAAATATGTTGAAATTATTTTTGTTTATCAATTTAGTATTAAACATTCATATCACATACACTCATTTATTCCCTTACCCAGTGTACGCACACACACAGAGAGACACACCCCTAAAGAAAACAAAAGAAAATTGACAACAAATAAAAACAAAAAACTTTTCGAGATGTTGAGTATTCTTATGTATTTGGTTATTTTACCAATAACATGCATGAACATTTCTTTCAAAATATCAAATTAAGTCATGTTTATAAATACTAATTATACCCAAATAAATCTGGAAAAAGAATTAGGCAGAAGTAAAATAACTGTATAACTTGATTGAAATATTGTAACTTAACAATGCTTAAGATATTAAAAGCCAGGTTGGAACATATGCTATTCTCTAGTTCTAAGTCATGTATCCTTAAATAATTCACACAGGAATAATCTGTTTACATAGAGTTTAATGAGAAAATCAAGGTTTCTATTCAAAATGTCCATGGTTTACACAGTGATGGAACATAACTTGCTCAGTAAGTGTATTTCCTTGCTGAGCTTAGAAGTATGTGATAACCAATTGCAGCTCATGGAGATAGATATATGTTCAGCAAACCGGCCAAATAAATAAGTCTCTTGAGAATTTAGGGGTTTGAAAATAGATTTAAATGTAGTCTTAGGTAGATGCTTACTTTCATTTTTGATTTTACTCAAACTGTGTAGCCCCAGAAATAAGAAGGGATTGAAAATAATTTGAAGCACAGTATTTTATAAACTGAGCAGTCCTCAGTCAACATGATAGTATAGCAGAAAAAGCAAATATCCCTGGATAGTTTTAAGCTGACCTTGCACTTTGGAGATAGAGCATGCTGATTGATTTGATAAAATGATGTGATCAAAGAAACCCTAAACCTAATACCTTTTATCATTGAGAATCTCAACTCCTTTTTAACACACTATTGTTGTTGGTTTAATTTGAAGCTACATATTCATGGAACTGATATAAATTAAATGAATATATATGTACTAATTATCACAAATAAAATGGGTTCAATTGCAGCCTTGTTCTTTTTAATGAGAAGAAAACCACAGCAATCTTACTCTATCTTAAGCTTCTGAAGTAACATCTCTGGCACAATTAACTAGTCAATTCATTCAAACACTCAGTCATTACAGTCAAGCCATTGTTTTAATGATGCTTTCTTCGCCCAGTTAGCTGACTAGAGTCACTAAATCAATTGGTATTTTTACATTGCTTGGATAAATCTGTAATGATTATCTAGGTCGAATTCTGTTGGTGTTTTTGTAAAAGCATTATGCGTTAGATGAAGCTAGATAAACATATATTAAATCCTTAGATATAGCATCAGAGAAACAGTCTCTGTTTCAGAGCATTGTATTTTAAATCATTACCACCTTTAACTTTTGTAAGTTTACATTTTTTCAACCATAGATTTGGCAGGCAACAGAGGTAAAATATTTTATTAGCATTTACACACTCATAAATTATGGATATTAAGTACATGTAATGATGCCAAATTGCAGAAAGTCAAAGAATACCACAATTTGCATATTTATCTAAAGTCTCTACACCAATGGTAAAAAGCCAAGTTATTAGATAAGTTATTTGCACACATGAAAGATTTATCTTAAACTTAGGAATGAAGCAGCACATTTATTGATTATGGTGACTGTTCCATTCATTAAATGCCTCCTAAATGTTTTGTGTTGCTGGTTGCAAAGTCATCATGTGTCATTAAACATTATGGAAAATGCCAGCATGATATGACTCAACACCACTAAGAATGCTACAACATGGACAAATGGAGAAAAAATAAATTCAAAAGAAAAAGGCTTCCAGAAGCTTAAGGTTCTGATTGTAATGAACTTCACTCAAATGTGAAGAAATTTTGTGTTTGTGTATATTGTATTACGATTCTAGTCTATAAGATACATAGATTTTTTTTCTGAATGTGCCCATTTTTAAGGTTTTCCTCTTATTTTTATTTTTTAATTAGATATTTTCTTTATTCACATGTCATATGTTATCTCCTTTTCCCTCCGAAAAAAGAAATAAAATAAAAATATAAACAAAAAACTACCACCAACAACAAAAATAAAAACCCTGTTCCCTCTCCCTTCCCCTTGTTCACCAACCCATCCCCTCCTGCTTCCTGGCCCTGGCATTTCCCTACACAGGGGCATAGAACCTTCACCAGGCCAAGGGCCTCTCCTCCCAATGATGACCCATTTGGCCATTCTCTGCTACATATGCTGCTGGAGCCATGCTCCAACATGTAATAAGGACATATGCTCCATATGTTCCTAGCAGCCTTATTTATAATAGCCAGAAGCTGGAAAGAACCCAGATGTTCCTCAACAGAGGAGTGGATACAGAAATTGTGGTACATCTACAGAATGGAGTACTACTCAGATATTAAAAACAATGAATTTATGAATGTGCCCATTTTTTCCAATCCCCCAGATAAATGTGTCCATTTTTAAAGACCCTTTGAATATAAAGTTGTTGAGGTCATCTCCATTTAGGACCATAATATAAAATACTAAATATATAAGATATATCTTCTGGAAGAACCCCAATTTAAGTTATTTTCTGATTTTATTGTTACCATGTATTACCTAATTCAAGTAGTCCCTGAATGTGAACTTGTGTGTAGCATGGCAATCTCCTGCAACTTGCCCATCTTTCTGTATTTCTAATTCATTTCCTCTTCTTTGAAGTCTTTTATCACTTCATGATCTGCTTTGCATAATAGAGTTGTTGCTAGCTACCTGTGACTAGTTGTGCTAAATGTAAATGTAAAGTAAACTTAAAACGCACTTTCTCACTTGTATAAGTCATACCACAACTACGACAAAACCGTGATTGAACAACTCTCCCCTTTATATGTACCACAGCTCAGTGCATCATATTCTCTCGGAAACTGAAAATAGAGGATTTTAACGAATATACAATACTGTACCCATAAGTAGCCTATTGAAATCCTGGATGAACTTTACAAGTCCCCTGGAAATGTGGATCATAGTAGTGTAAATTCAGGCCCTACATAGGTAGGGAATTATTTTAGTGATTTGTTGTATTATCACTCACATCAAATGCAAATGAGTACCTAAGCATGCAGCATATAACAACCATCTATATTTACTCTTTCATCCCATTTATCTTGGCTCCACCTAATTAATTTACTTAAGTGCATTTTTCTTTCCTGTCTTCTTGGGATATAATGACGATCAAAATACATTTGTTATCCTGGGCCTCTACTCCAGTATGTGCTAACAATGATAATAAGATAGAAAAATTGTATATAGAATGTGGTACAACATAAAGACATCAAACTGGAGGCACGTAAGAAACACAGTGCAGTCCAGCAGGAACATAGAGCCACAAGAAGTTGTGTGAAGCCAAAGAAATAATCTTCCCATTGCTGGTGTTGTTCTCACTGTTAAAATACCTAACATGAGATTTGAGAAATGTTCATGCATTCGTAATAAATATGGAGCAAATGCTCTTTCAGAGAGTATATACAAGGCTTAGAGGCAAGGTACCCCTCCATCTCTGTTTGTAGATAAGCTGTGTTGGAAATGTACAGGGAGAATATTAGAGAAAAGATACTAGGTCTGGTTTTATCTTGTTCTACCTGATAATACAGTACAATGTTTCGCTGCATTAGTTTGATATGTAGGAACTCTGCCTATTAAGCTTCAGAGGAGAGAATTATTATCTTTGTCAAATGTATATATTATTCCTATAATAGATGCTATATTTTCTGTGATATAAATGGTTTCTAAGACTTCAGTGCCAAAAATTAGCATATATTGAAAGAATAAGTAAATATTTAAAAATAATGGAAGGGTATTGTACTGGCTGGTTTTGTGTGTCAACTTGACACAGGCTGGAGTTATCACAGAAAGGAGCTTCAGTTGGGGAAGTGCCTCCATGAGATCCAGCTGTGGGGCATTTTCTCAATTGCCCCTTGTGGGTGGTGCCATCCCTGGGCTGGAAGTCTTGGGTTCTATAAGAGAGTAGGCTGAGCAAGCCAGGGGAAGCAAGCCAGTAAGGAACACCTCTCCATGGCCTCTGCATCAGCTCCTGCTTCCTGACCTGCTTGAGTTCCAGTCCTGACTTCCTTTGTGATAACAGCAATGTGGAAGTAAGCTGAATAAACCCTTTCCTCCCTAACTTGCTTCTTGGTCATGATGTTTGTGCAGGAATAGAAACCCTGACTAAAACGGGTACTTACATCCCCTTTAAAGTTCTATTAAGGACTCAATGCACTATGGCATACCTGAAGCTTAGACATTATGTGCATCATTTGAATTAATTTGAGAAAGTTTATGTTTTCCTATCATTTTAGTGACATCATTTAGAGTAGCTCAGAATTTTGTGAATTTGAAAATTGTCTTTAATATCATTATCATAAGTGTTAATTTATAAGTATAACTAATTCTCCAATGTTTTACAACTTATTTTAATACAATAACATTTTTTCTTTACTAAAATTCTATGGGTTAGGTGATGATCCACTTATATGTGGTGTTGTAAATCAAAACCAGGGCCTCATGTATGTTTGAAACTACTTTATTTTTTGCTTTTTTCTCAATTCATATATCTCTACTTTCACAGAGAGAAACAGAGACCAAATAATCTACCCCAAGGTATACATCATTGATAAAAACAAAAATTTGAATAAAATTTCAGATTGATTCCATTCCTGACTAAATGTCCTACACCATTACTGTTAATGAAAATATCTTCCTCAACACTGTTGCTTTTGAAGTCTATTTCATTCATTGTTCTTTTAAATTATATTGACATAATCAATAACTACATTCACAAATCTCTTTCTTTAAGAAAAAAATATGTACTTACTGACCTTTTATTCTCAGTACTACTGCATCATGATGCTTAAAATATAGGCAAAGGAAGAACATCTTTAGCTTTAAATGCTTATATTTCTTCACAGTAAGATATATTTCTGCAAGCTCAGCTAGATACCAGTTTAAATAAAAGGCAGTTAAATTAGTTAGTGTATGGCATATACAATTACAGATGTGTTATACTGTATGATACAGTGCCTAAACAGTCCCTCTATGGTTCTACATACTAACAAGCATGTGAATTTTTCAAAACTTAATAAGTATTAAATGAGATATGCATTTCATAGTATATGATGAGACAAATCTAATAATAAAAATCTTTAGATATTTTATTTATTGGGAAACTCAATTAGTATTATTGTTGCGTACCTACAGGTAGTAGAGAACATTCACAGTAGTCACAATCAACTAAGATCCCAGAAGCTTAAATAATTCTATAAAAGGTGGAAGGCAAGCTTATATTCTACCAAAAATTCTCATAAAATGAAGAGCTGGGTAAATTTATTTTTCAAAGGCAGCAATAAGGAAAAGCATACCCAAACAATGAGAAGCATCCATGTACAAAGAAAAAGTAACTAGAAAGCTATTGAGTGAAACCAGAAGGCACTGTCATTTTTTGAATCAAAACTGGTTGAATATTGACAATTTCCTATGGTTCAAAATAATAACAGTTTCTTCAGAGACACAGAATAAGAATGAAACACAGTAGAAACTTGCAAGTCTTCAATATGTGAAACTGAAAACTACAGGAGGGAAGGAGAACAAAGAGTCTGTAATTTCTTTTTAGACCCTTAGGCCTATTCTGAACATTACTTTCTTTTCCCAAGAGTAAGATCCTGGTGGTTTCTGATAAAAACTCTCTTCCTGCCTTATGCGTGGTCATAGTTTTGGATATAGCAAACTGGAATGGAAACAATTTCTGGAAGAATTCAGTAACCATAGGAGTGTTCTGAAGGTCACTTTGGTTTTTCTTAGCTGTCCTATGTGTGTGGTCTCAGTGTTTTAATAATGTATTAGCAAATGTTTCCTGGAAAAGGCCAGATAATAAATATTGTACATTTTATGCCCCTAATGTTGTAGTCTATTTTTTTTCCCTAGTGACCAAAGAAATTGAAAAGCCATTCTTAGCTTGAGGGCTGTTCAAAACAGGTTATATGTTGAATAGAGGCAGTGTGTCTAGTTTATCAGCTTCTGTTTCACATGTATGTTTTGTATATTTTAGTGTTTTATTAATTTTCCATCCTTTCCTGTCTGACTTTCTTTTCTCAAAATTCAATTCTATTAATAAAAATGCAAATGCTTAATTAAAACTTTGCTGTAGATAAGAATTGTTCACATGGAAAATGAACAAGCTACACTATGATCCCAGAAGCTCCTCCACCTCTAAAAATCTTAGATTATATTTTTTAACCAACAAATATAAATAATAAATAAATATTAAAATATTTACATGTGCTATAAATGTCAAAATCTCTACAGACTTCATACCTAGATTGTATTTCTCATATATGAGATTAATGAACATTTAATAAATCAAAATGACAATATATTACTTTATTTTTAAAATAGATTATTTTATATTTTCTCACATTGATATTGTAATTTTTACAATTTAATGAAACATTTTCCAGGTAGATTCTTTCTATTTCTACTTAATATGAAGGCAAAAATAGAGGAGAACCAGGAAAAGCCTTCTCTGTCCTCCTTTTTTCAGAAAGCATAGAAAATTGTACTGTCATTACTTCTCAAAATTTCTCATTCCAAATACGTTTCACTGTCAAAAATTTTGTTTGTTACAAAGCTAGAAGATACCCCAGTGAGTGCAAGTGAAGGATAAAATCAAGACAAGAAGAATTATAGGTAAATGAGGAATGCTCGGTGTAAGAAAGAATAGTTGTCTCTACCTGTACTGGTTTGAGTGAGAATTTTCACCATATGTTTTTCCTACATTTGAATGCTTAGCTCTCATTTGGTGATCTATTGAGAAAGAAGTAAGAGGTATGGCCTTGTTGGAGAAGGTGTGTCATTGAGGGTAGACATTGAGGTTTTAAAAACTCATTCTATAACAAATCTTCCTATTTCTGTCTGTCTCTCTGTCCTTCTCTCTGTGTGTCTCTGTCTCTGTCTCTGTCTCTGTCTCTCTCTCTCTCTGTCTCTCTGTCTCTCTCTCTCTCTCTCTCTCTCTCTCTCTCTCTCTCTCTCTCTCTGTATCTCTCTTGCTCTCTACCTTTGGATCAGGATGTAAACTCTCAGCTACTGAATTAGTGCAGTGTCTGATGTAACACTCTGCCTCTACTAGGCTTGTCATAGATTAATGCTGAAACTATAAGGATCCCACAATGAAATGCTTTATTTTGATGTTACCTTGGTCATGGTATATCTTCATAGCAATAAAACAGTAAGTACAACACCAGGGAAGAATATGCCAATTGGCTATTTAATACCAAATAGTCTGCTCCAAAATAAACATACAAGTAACATTATATGGACTGAGAAGGTATTATTTGGGAACATGTATATATACATATGTATTTTCACATGTAATAAAAACTAAGATAAAAAAGAGGTCAAGAATTTGAAAGAGAGCAAGGAGGAATATAATAGGTGCTCAGCACAAAGAAAGAATTAAAGTCAACTCATAAGACTTCACCAAGAATACAGAATTGCTCAATGGCCTACAGACATAGCTCTACAGAAAGGATAAGGAACCTTTAACTTTCGAAACTCACATTGAGTATTAATACAACAGCCCTATTAGCTCACAGAAATATAGGTTCAACAGCACCCTGGAATGTATGACACAATAACAGAGTATGCTGTAGCATTCAGTTGGGAGCAACAGACTTCAAGCTACCTCACACCTTGTGGAGACAGTGAATCGTATCTTGCTTAGGCATAATTTTTCAACTGTTCTTGATTCTCAATATCTTGTGAGGCCCATTATTCTTTGCTTTTAGCTCTACGCACAACAGAAGGAGAAAGGGCATCAAAATAACAAGGATGTCTGAAAATAATATAATGATCATACAATTTACTATCTACCTAAAAATAACTATAATACATGTAAGTTTCTCTGAATATATATTTATATAGTTTAAATGACAATTTTCCCCATTAAAGCCATATACAAACAAATACACTAATGCATGAAAATCCCTGTCTTAGTCAGGGTTTCTATTCCTGAACAATATCATGACCAAGAAGCAAGTTGGGGAGGAAAGGGTTTATTTGGCTTACTTCCACATGGCTGTTCATCACCAGAGGAAGTCAGGACTGGAACTCAAGCAGGTCAGGAAGCAGGAGCTGATGCAGAGGCCATGGAGGGATGTTCCTTGCTGGCTTGCTTCTCCTGGCTTGCTCAGCCTGCTCTCTTATAGAACCCTAGACTTCCAGCCCAGAGATGGTACCACCCACAAGGGGCCCAACCCCCTTGATCACTAATTGAGAAAATGCCCCACAGCTGGGTCTCATGGAGGCACTTCCCTTACTGAAGCTCCCTTCTGTGATAACTCCAGCCTGTGTCAAGTTGGCACACAGAACCAGCCAGTACAATCCCTCTGAGTGGTTGGTTGTGGTTATCTAAGAGAATCTCAGAACATTATGACCTATTGTATTTGGTTATCCAGAAGAAGTACAAGGTAAGTCCCTAATTCTCAAGATGCTCTCCATTTTCGATACAGGGCCCAGAGGTCCTTGAGCAGCATCTGACCTGAAAACCTCCTCTCTAAAGACTACCTTTCACACTACGAGAAGGAGCCATGCCAAGATTTCAAAGGATCAAAATCCTGCCCAGCTATGATGCTTATGAATACCAACTACCAACATGCCATGTTAATTCTAACGATTCAGTAGTAGCAGGCAAAACTTGTTGCTAACTAACAGTTCTCTACTTGGACATAAGGCCTTCTTAACAAGAGAAAAATCATGGTTGGTACTGAGAAGACAGCCAATTCACTAGGGCTAGTGAAATCATGGATCATAGAAGAAAATCTGCAATTGCTACTTATGAGATCACCCTAAGTACTAACTGCTCTCCAGATATATATATATATATATGCCCATAGATAAGTGCAATTCTTAACTTATATCAAAGAAAAGCTCTCTTTACAACAGAGAAATTAAAGAAAATCACAATTGATCAGTATACAATGTTGTAAAGCCCAGTTCCAACTAATGCATTTATAAAAAAACTTCTTTTTCAAGGCTTAGAGATCATTGCTGAAGAGGCATCAGAAAGATTTTAAAGATCAGAGGAACAGGAATTTTGTTGTGAGACTGTTTTTTTTACTAGAAATATTGGAAATTACACATATGAATTCCCACCAAAATGGGTGCTTAAACATAACTTGAACTTGAACAAGGATGGCAGCAAAAGACATACTAATGTGAATGGGAAAAAACACAAAAAGCCACAATATTATATAAAAAATGAAAGTCAACATAGGATACTGATTGGGAAAAATAGTTTTCCTTAGGAAAGATCAAAATATTGGTTATCAAATGACAAATGGTCAACCAAGAAATCATACATGAAATACTATACAGACTGAGCAGGTTATATTTATATTTCATGAGCATACATAAACACATACACATACACATATATTTATATTTCATAAGCATACATAAACACATACACATATACACACAAATGCACACAAATTTAAAATTAGAGGCCATGAAATTGAGAGAAGATAGGGGGAGAAGAGAGAAGAAGGAAAATGATGCAATTATATAATTTTCTTTAAAATTTTTTAAACAATAATATATATAAGCAACTTATGTCAAGACTTACAAAAGAAATTTACAAAAAATGTATGATCTGTATAATGAGGTTTAAAACTAATTAGAAATAGATAAGGTTACCAAAGTTGATGGGACAATCATTAATTTGAGAAAAAATTTAAAACATGGAAGAATATTTTAGCTAGAAAATAATGACAATGAGAGCAAAATGAAATTATAGAAATCAATCAGAATTATGAATCTATCTATATTTATATCTGTATCTATCTATCTATCTATCTATCTATCTCCATCTATCTATATCTATATATACATAATAAATAGCCTGGCCAATCTAATAAAATTACAGCTGAGGAATTTCTAAAATTTAAAGAAAAACATTCAAATGGAAGAAATAAATAGCTCTTATTTTATGATATTTATACTTTGAGAATTTCATATATATATATAATATATTTTGGTCATATTCACCTCCATTTCCTCCTCCAACTCTCCTCAGAATGCTTCCTCAACTAATCTTTATCTCAACTTTAAGTATTATTACTTTTAAAAAGTCACTGAGCATAATTAGTGCTGTTCATAAGGTCAGGAGTATGGAGCTCAAAATTATAATAGCCATATCATGTTTAGAAGACAGTGTCATTTATTATTATTATTATTATTATTATTATTATTATTATTATTATTATTATTATTATTATTATTTTGGTTTTTCGAGACAGGGTTTCTCTGTGTAGCCCTGGCTATCCTGGAACTCACTCTGTAGACCAGGCTGTCCTCAAACTCAGAAATATGCCTGTCTCTGCCTCCCAAGTGCTGGGATTAAAGGTGTGCGCCACCACAGCCCAGCTATTATTATTATTATTATTAAAAAATTTACAATCCACCCAGGTCTCTGTTACATTCTAGAGGGTCCCTCCCACCTCCTGCAGCTGCATATTTTCATTCATTGTGATGGCCTGCCTCCCAATATCTGATCATGTTCCACTTTTTCCCTCTACCTACCCTCTCACATCCAGGTTCTTCCCTCCCTCCCTCTGCCTCTTATGATTATTTTCTTCCCCCTTCCAAGTACGATTGAAGTGTCCTCACTTGAGCCTTTCTGCTAGTTAAGCTTCTTGCAGTCTGTTGGTTGTATCTTAGGTATTCTGTACTTTTTGGCTAATATCCACTTATTAATGGGTTCATATCATGCATTTCCTTTTGGGTCTGGGTTACCACACTCAGGATATTTTCTAGTTCCATTCATTTGCCTGTAAACTCATCATGTTCTCATTATTAACAGCTGAATAGTATTCTATTTTGTTAATTAACTGCATTTCCTGTATCCATTCTTTATTTGAGGTATATCTCTGTTGTTTCCAGCTTCTGGCCATCACAAATAAGGCCCCTATGAACACAGTGAAGCAAGCATGTGTCTCTGTGGTATTCTGAGGCATCTTTAGGGTATATGTCCAAAAGTGGTATAGCTTGGTCTTCAGTTAAATCTAGTTCCAAATTTCTGAGGAACCACCACATTGATTTTCAGAGGGGTTGTACTAGTTTGCAATCCCATCAGCAATGGAGGAGTGTTCCTCTTTCTCCACATCCTCTCCAACATGTATTGTCACCTGAGTTTTTGATTGTAGCCACTCAGATAAGTGAAATGTGAAACCTCAGGGTAGTTTTTCATTTGAATTTCCATAATGTTTAAGATCTTTGAACATTTCTTTCAGTGCTTCTAGGCCATTAGAGATCTTTCTGTTGTAAATTCTCTGTTTAGGTCTGTACTCCATTTTTTAATTGAGCTCTTTGGTTTTTTGGAGGTTAGCTTCTTAAGTTCTTTATATATTGTGTATATTAGCCATTTATCAGATGTGAGGTTAGTGAAGGTTTTTTTCCAATCTGTAGGTTGCTGATTTGTCCTATTGACAGTGTCCGTTGCCTTACAGAAGCATTTCAGTTTCATGAGGTCTCATTTTTCAATTGTTGATCTTAGTGCCTGAGTTTTTAGAGTTCTGTTCAGGAAATTTCCCCACTGTGCCACAGAGTTCAAGGTTCTATCCTATTTTCTCTTCTGTTCAATTCAGTATATCTGGTTTGGTGTTGAGGTCATTGATCCACTTGGACTTGGGCACTGTGCAAGGTGATAAATATGGATCTATTTTCATTCTTCTACATAATAATTGCCGGTTAGACCAGAACCATTTACTGAAGATACTTTCTTTTTTCCATTGTATATTTTTGGCTTCTTCTGTGAAAGATTCAGTTTTTATAAGTGTGTGGATTTATTTCTGTGTCTTCAATTCTATTCCATTGATCGACTTGACTGTTTCTTTACCAATACCATGCAGTTTTTATAACTACTTCTCTGAAGCAGAGCTTGATGTCAGGCATGCTGATTCCCCAACAAAATCAAACAACCAGATCCTTCAGAGCTCCCAGGGACAAATCACCAACCAAGAAGTACACATGAAGGAACCCATGGCTCCAGCCCAATAAAAATAAATAAATAAAAATGAAACAAAAATGGATTGTTCTTGCTATCATGGTTTTTTGTTCTTGATTTCGTTTTTACATATGAAATTGAGAATTGCTCTTTCCATGTCTGTATTGGAATGTTGATGGGGATTGCTTTAAATCTGTAGATAGCACTTGGTAGTATGACTATTTTTACTATCTTAAGCCTACAAATCCATGTGCATGGGAGATCTTTGCATCTTCTGAGGTCTTCAATGTTTTTATTCAGAGAATTGAAGTTGTTTTCAAACAGATCTTTCATTGTTTGGTTAGAGTGACCCCAAGGTATTTTATATTATTTGTGACTATTTTATAGAATGTTGTTTCCCAATTTTCTTTCTCATTCTGTTTTTCATTTGTATAAAGGAAGTATACTGATTTGGTTGAATTAATCATATATTGAGCTACTTTGTTGAATTTGTTTATCAGTTGTAACAGTTCTCTGGTAGAATTTTTGGGGTCATTTATATATAATCGTGTCATCTACAAATAGTGATACCTTGACTTCTTTGCCAATTTCTATCCCCTTGATCACTTTTTGTTGTCTTATTGTTCTAGGTAGCACTTCAAGTACTATATTGAATAGATATGGGGAGAGTGGACAGCCTTGTATTTTCCCTGATTTTAGTGGGATTGCTTCAAGTTTCTCTCCATTTAATTTGATATTGGTTGTTGGTTTGCTGTATATTGCTTTCATTCGACTTAGATATGGGCTTCCTCTCTCCAATACTTTCAACATGAAGGTGTGCTGTATTTTGTCAAATGATTTTTCAGCATCTAATGAGAAGATCATGTGATTGTTTATTTGAGTTTGTTTACATATTGGATTACATTCATGGATTTTCATATACTGAACCATCCCTGTGTCTCCTGGAAGAAGCTTACTTGATCATGCTAAGTGATGGTTTAGGTGTGTTCTTGGTATCAGTTTGCAAGAATTTTATTATTTTTGCATTGATAATCATAAGCAAATTTGGTCTGAAGTTGTCTTTTTTGTTGTGTCTTTCTGTGGCTTAGGTGTCAGAGTAACTGTAGATTCATAGAATGAATGGGGTAGAGTACTTTCTGTTTATATTTTGTGGAATAGTTTGAGGAGTATCGGTAGCTGTTCTTTGATGGTCTGTTAGAATTCTACACTAAAACCATCTTGCCCTGGGCTTCTTTTGGTTGGCAGGTTTTTAATGACTTCTTAAGTTTCCTTAAGGGATATGGGACTGTACATATAGTTTACCTGCTTTTGATTTAATTTTGGTATGGGATATCTGTCTAGAAAATCATCCATTTCATCTTGATTTTCCAGTTTTGTTGAGTAAAGGCTTTTGTAGCATGATCAGATGATTTTTTGGAATTTCCTCAGTTTCTGTTGTTATGTCTCCCCTTTCATTTCTGATTTTGTTAATTTAGATACTGTCTCTGCATCCTTTAGTTAGCTTGGCTAAGGGATTATCTATCTTGTTGTTTTTTTTTCTCAAAAACCAGCCTTTGATTTTGTTGATTCTTTGTATAGATCTCTTTGTTTTTAATTGGTTAATTTCTGCCCTGATTTTGACTCTTTCCTGCTGCCTACTCATCTTTTTTGCGTTTGCTTCTTTTTCTTCTAAAGCTCTTAGATGTGCTGTTAAGTTACTAGTATAGAATCTCTCCAATTTCTTTACAAGGGCACCTAGTGCTATGAATTTTCCTCTTAACACTATTTTCATTGTGTCCCATTAGTTTGGGTATGCTATGTGTTCACTTTCATTGAATTATAAAAAGTCTTTAATAGTTATTTATTTCTTCTCTGACCAAGTCATCTCTGAGTATAGAGTTGTTCAGTGTTCATGGGTATGTGGGTTTTCTGTTGTTTTTTGCTGTTATTGATGTCTTAGTCTGTGGTGATCTGATAGCATGCATAGAATTATTTCAATCTTCTTATATCTATTGAGGTTTGTTTTGTGTCTGATTATATGGCAGTTTTTTTATGTACCCTGGAGGTCCTAAGAATAAGGTAAACTCAGCCAGAAGATATTGGTTAATAACTTCTATTAGTTTCACTGTGCCTCTGTTTAGTTCCGTTTCAATGGCCTATCCATTGGTAAGAGAGAAGGGTATTAAAGTCTCCCAATAATATTGTGTGAGGTTCAATGTATGTTTTCAGCTTTAGTAACATTTCTTTTATGAATGTGGGTACCCTTGCATTTGGGGCATAGATATTCAGAATTGAGAATTTCTCTTGGTGGATTTTTGTATGGCTGGATTAGTAGATACATATTGTTAAAATCTGGTTTTGTCATGAAATATTTTGGTTTCTCCACCTGTGATAATTTAGAGTATTGCTGAGTATAGTAGCCTGGGCTAGTATTTGTGCTCTTTTAGACCCTGCAGAGCCAGCATGACATTTATCCAGGATATTCTGACTTTTAGCATCTCTGTTGAGAAGTCTGGTGTAATTCTGATAGGTCTGCCTTTATATGTTACTTGGCCTTTTTCCCTTATTATCTTTAATATTCTTTCTTTGTTCTTTGCATTTGATGTTTTGATTTTCATGTGACAGGGGAATTTCTTTTCTGGTCCAATCTATTTGCTGTTCTATAGGGTTCTTGTAGTTTTATAGCCATTTCTTTTCTTCAGGTTGTGGAAGTTTTCTTTTATGATTTTGTTGAAAATCAGAAAAGGGTTTGTCACCAACTATGGTGGTTTGAATAGATATGGTCCCCATTAACTCATGTGTTTTAACTCTTGTCCCATAGGGAATGGCACTACTAGGATGTGTTGCCATGTTGGGATATGCATGGCCTTGTTGGAGGAGATCTGTCACTCACTGTGAGGGTTGACATTGAAGTCTTTCATGTTCAAGTGCGGGGCAGGCTCTCTGCCTGACAGAATCAGGAGAGAGAAGGAGAGAACCTGGTCCAGCTTAGCCTCTCTCCTGGGGTTGAGCTGGATGGTGAGTGTGGTGGGTCAGATCCCCTGCCTCTGGAGAATAATCACCTGGAGCCAGGAGTCTGCCAAAGCAAGAACTCCTTTTAATGTATCAATCTTTTCTTTATAAAGGGCTGAGAGAAGAGGCAGAGTTTTCTGCTGAGGTGAGATGACATAAGGGGAGGGGAAAGATAATGAAGAGTATGGGGTGACTGATGGAGCCAACAGTTACTCTACATCAGCAGCAGCTAGGCAAGGGCAGGCTTAAGCAGGTTGTGCTGAGTCATTCCAGTATGGAAGTGACTGAGACAGTTTACAAAACTCAAGCCAGGCTCAGGTTTATCCTCAAGGCCCAAACCAGGGCCAAATAGAGCCCAACATTCAAGTTCTGCTCAATGTGGAATTCAGTCTCCTTTTTGCTGCCTTCAGATCAAGAAGTATAACTTTAGGCTCTTCTAATACCATGTATGGTGATAATGGCCCAGACTCCTCAAACTGTAAGCCATATTCAACTAAATGTTTTCCATTTTAAGAGTTGCCTTGATCATGATGTCTTTTCACAGTTATTGAAACCCAAACTAAGATACCAAAATAATAGCCATGCTACTAGTGTACCAGTGGGATTTCCTAGCATTCAGATCTGTATTTTCACTTGCAAGGTCCAAAACTAGGTAAGCCCACTTATATATTTCTTTACTCCAGTGGCCTGCATAGCACCTCCCAGAATTGTAAAATTCAGACAGTATGGAGGAAGCATCCCAGTTATTCTGATATTGATTTATGTATATCCTGTTACCTATAGAGTTGATGGGACTGTACAGTACCATAGCAACTTTGGAAACCAGTTTTGAAGGATTTTCAAAAAACTAGAAATAGAAGCATCATATGATCCATATATACCCCTCCTGGCCTTATACTCAAGGAGTTTTAAAATTTAATATACTTTTTTGATTATTGTTCCATTCACAACAGTTTGAAATCAACCTAGATCTTTACCAAGTCATGAATAAATAATAAAAGTTTAGTATACTTACTCAGTTGATTTTAAATCAGCCATATAGAAAAATGAAATTTCAAAATTTTTTGAAAATTGAAAATATTAGATGAACTCTAGCTCAGAAAGAAAAGCACTATATATTCTTTCCCATATGTGAATGCTAGCTCCTAATTGATAAATATATATGTATTAAATAAGAGTAAATATGGTATAACCTTGGAAACTTGAAAGTGGCTTAAGTTACAGAAGCAAAAATGAATATTAAAATAAAGTTAAAAAGTAATTATATCATATCTAAATAGTTTTATTCAATTATTATCCTTATATAAATGATTTTGAAATCTTGACATAATGACTAACAACTATAATTACAGCACAGGGATGGCTGACACAGAAGGGTTCCTTTAAAACAAAGGCAACAAAGACAACATAACAAATATCAGAGAGAAATGAGTACACATTAGGTCTGTGCATTAAACAACAAAAATAAGGGCTGAGAAGGGGTTTCATGAATGTACTTGCCAAGTAGGCTGACCACTTTAGTTCAAGATCCTGAACTGATGGTGGAGGCAAAGGACCTATTTCTGAGGATTGTTCTATGATCATCCTGCACATGCATCTGTACTCAGAATTCTAAATTTTGACAATAAAGCTCATTTGAGTTTATCAATTAGTTTGTAATAATGACAGTGGGTAATATGTAAGTAAAATAAATTGTTCAAGCATTCAGGACTAGGCCACCTGAAAGATGGATAGTCTCTTTATTCATATGGTAGTAGTAAGCAGGAAGAAATAAAAAGGTGATTTCCAGTTAAAGCCTTGGGAATTTGGTATCTTTTGTAAATACTTTCAAAAGGAAAGTCACAAAGAGCTGTTTCTGCCTCTCTCAGCCTAGCCCATGAAAAAAAATCAATATCCCATTCATAAGGGGAAAAGATACAACCTTCATGATTTGATTTTACCCTTTTAAACACTCTACTGTAGCATTTGAATTGAAGGAAGATGTAAACTGGCAGATAACAAAAACTACATCTATTTAATTTGTATATCCTATAGTACTTAGCATGGCACCAAGTATATATAGACACTTGAAAAATATCACTCAGGGAGCAGTACATTCCAAATGTATTTGCAGACAATAGGTATAGTATGCATCTCTTTAGTGACTGGATAGCTAACTGTCACATTCATCCCATTTTATGCCTCTTAACCAAAGACTTTGTTCTTCTTGCTGCAAGAAAAATGTTCTGAGAAGTAGTCCTATCTTACACATGGGAGAGCAAGCCAGACATGTTGCCAAGTGTCTACAAGGTATGACTTGGAGAAGTAGGCAGGAAGATGAGGAGTTCAAGATCATCTTGAGCTACTCATTTAATTTAGGGATACCTGGGCTATATAAAATTCTGTCTTAAAAATTTTAAAAAAAAAGCAAAAGAGGTAACAAGATGAGTGAGAAAGACTTTAGTATTTTACAGAGTAGAAGAATGAGATATCAGTACAGTAATAAAAAAAAAGAAAGAAAAAGCAAAGAATTACTTTTCCACTACATACCCTCCTACCCCACCCCCCACCAGAACTGAAGATTTGATGACTCTAGCTAATCTCACATGACAGTAATATTTCATATTCATTATTTTTAACTTCTTAGTGGGCAAGGGTGTTCATTAGTTTCAACAACATTTAGAATAGCATTTACCGGCCATCTTCTCTCCGGTGAGTTCCTAAGCCGTGAACAGTCAGCAGGGAGGCACAGACCCCAAGAGTTG
>NC_045030.1:125778776-125801030 GCF_008632895.1 Mastomys coucha
AAAAAAAGAATAGCATTTACCAAATCAAAACTTATTGTTAAAAGATGGGCTCCCTTCTTCCCTCCCCCTCCCACTGCTCTCCAACCCACCATCTCCTGATTCCTGGCCCTGGCATTCCCCTACACTGGGACATAGAACCTTCACAGGGCCAAGGGCCTCTCCTCCCATTAATGACCGTCTAGGCCATCCTCTGCTACATGTGCTGCTGGAGCCATGAGTCCCATCATGTGTATTCTTTGGTTGGTGGTATATTCCCTGGAAGCTCTGAAGATACTAGTTAGTTCATATTGTTGTTAGTCTTTTGGGGCTGCAAGCCTTTCAGCTCCTTGGGTCCTTTCTCTAGCTGCTTCATTGGGGACCCTGTACTCACTCCAATGGATGGCTGTGAGCCTGTACTTCTTTATTATTTGGGTACTGTCAGAGCCTCTCAGGAGACAGCTATCTCTGGCTCCTGTCAGCCAGCACTTGTTGGCATCCACAATATGTTTCATATATATATATATATTATTCTTTTCTTTTTTCAGAGGGGAACTGGGAAAGGAAATATCATATGACATGTAAATAAAGAAAAATCTAATAAAAACAAAGGAAAAAAAGATGGACTCCTGAATTCTTTTGAGATCCATTGTTTTTTTAGATGTGACCATCAGCAATAGTGTTAAAGCAAACACTGGATGGCAGATAAGACAGAATGAGTTACATGGTTAATAGAAATTATTTTCACTATATTTCATTCTGAAAATTTGACTAGTCACTGAGGGTCACTGCAGCGAAACTTATATGTAATGGTATCATACCAACTGGATCCTGAAATCAAAAATGAAAAGGTCAAAGTAAAATAATCAATTTCATTTTATTATATGCAACCTAAAAGGATAGGAAAGTAGTAAGAAGTTATTTTGATTTAAAGTACATCTGGCTCAGTAATATGGACAGAGAAACTTTTAAATATAGACCTTTCATCTTACTTCTGTGTCTTTAGGCTGCTTTTGAAATTTTTATTGAAATAACTATCATTGGTTTTGATCAGCTAGTCCCAAGCCCAACCATTATGGCAGAAGCCTAACAGTAACAGTGATTGCAGTCATTTCATGGAAATATCTAAGATGTATACGACAGTGTTATAATCCCAGCAATATTCTATTTATTTATAACTAATTTAATCATCATTGGAAGTTGGAATCTAAAATAGAAGCTGCCTATCTTGTATTAAAATGCAAGCCAAATCTTGTATTAAAATGCAAGCCAAATTTCCAAACACCAGTTACACCAGTTCGTCAACATTATCACGGATCTGAGAAAAATGTACAGGTACAGAATGGTAGAGGATAAAGCTGTTTGACAGAAGACTTTTACTAATCAGGTGGTGGGACAGAGAAGCAGTTTTTAAACCTTTTACTCAAAATCATTCCATTTTCAGTGTTTCTTAAGTATGAAATAAATCTCAACACTCTATTTCATATATTAGCTAACCCCACTCATCTGGTAGCTAGACATAAACCATGTGGTTGATGTCATTAATCAAAGTGTTTTTCCTCTGGGAACAAATAGCGAAGTTGTCTTTGTTTCTCACAACAAATATGAATCCAAAAGGGAAGCATGGACCAATTAACAGACTGAAGAAAACAGTGAAATATGGCATAAATCCAAATAGAGGAGTATGGAAGATAAATCTATTTGGCTGAATACGTTGCTGTAATTGGCAATTTGAATGTGCTCAAAGACTGTGGCAGCACTCATAGAGCCTGCACAGGTTCAAGAGAGATGTAGTCCCAATGCTGAGATGGAGAAGCAGAAATGATTTCCACCTTTAACCAAAAAGCAATCTGCAAAGGAAAAAATACTAGCCTTTGCCAATGGATCATCCCTGAGTATATTTGCATTAGAGTGTAGGCACCATACCCAGAGACAGACACCATTACCCAACCCTCACCAGGAATTTATCTGAAATCAATATCTACTTGCAGAGGAAAAACTAATCTTTGCCAATGGCATCTCACTGGGTACATTTACACTTACGTATAGGTTCCATGCTCAGCAGTAGATAGCTCACAAAACTAACTCAAGAGATTTTTTTAATAGACTTTTTATCTAATATTGCTTGGCTTGAGCTTTTTTTTTCCTATCTTACTATTTTGTTTGTTTGTTTTGTTTTTGTTTTTGTTTTTGTTTTTGTTTTGCTTGTATAGTAAAGCATATAACTTTGCGGTTTTATAGTTTTGGTTTATGTATGTGTTCATTTCTTTTGTTTTTATTTTTTTTTGTTAAGTTTTTACCTATTTGTTATCTTTCTAAAGATAACAAAAAGTTTTGGAGTTGGATGGATAAGAAGGTAGAAAGGAACTGGGCGAAGGGAAACTGTGATAAGAATATTCTATATGAAAATAATATTTTCAGTTAAAAGAAAGAAAAATGTTATCAAAGCATCCCAACAGCTTGATACAATGTACAGCCACAAGATATGCTCATTGAGCTACACTCCCTGCATTGAGCATTTCCATATCTGAGGTGTAGTATGTTCGTGCTGTCTCTGATTTCAAGCCCCTAATGCCAACACAGGAATGATGGGAAAGGTACAGATCCAAAATCCAACTCTTTTAAAGAGTGATATACAAGGAAAAACACACAGAAAAACAGAAAACACAAAACACAGTTTGGATACATTTCTCCTCAGAAGTATACTACAGGGAATACTTAGAAGAGTGCTTCTATAGCGTCTAGGCCTTTGTCAGAAGTACTAAAACTCATAAACACTTCCCTGACTCTTGTTTTTGTCAATGTGCTTAAGTTAATCATTTCTGTTAATATTTCTTCCATTTTCTTAGTCTTTTCTTCATCTGTTTTTATGAAGACTCTTCATTCACAGTCTTGTTCCAGCATTACTAAGTCACTAAAGAAGCTTTGAGCTATCTTCTCCTCCTAATCTTTCCTCATTATAGCAGCTTGTCCCAACCATTTATCTTATGCTTCACTGTGAGATTGATTTCCTTAAAAACAATGCTGCCCATCGATTTAGTTTGTTGTTTAAAAATATTTTGTTAATTTGGAAGCTGGAGAAATGGCCCAGAGGTTAAGAGCATTTGTTGTTCTTATAAAAAACTTGAGTTCGGTTCACACCACCTATATCAGGCAACTCACAATGGCCTGGAACTCCAGTTAATTGGAACCAATGTCCTCTCTGGCCTCTTAGATCACCTGCTCACACATGGTGCACATATGTACACTGAGACATGTAAATACATAACATGAAATAAACAAATCTTTAAAAATATTCAATGCCTTCAAGAGCCAAACATTAATGTTTCTGCTTGCCCTTTAAGGCAACCAATATTATCATTTACATGATGTTTCCAGTTAGCCTTCAACATATAATTATGTTATTAGGAACTGTCTGCAGTAAACCCACCACTTAGAGATTCTCTGCTTTCAGTTTCTCAACTGTAAAATGGGTATGCTCAGATTATTCCAACATTTTTTAGTTGTTTCAACTATTACCTAGAAAAGCAATAAATACTGTACAAATGTATATTATATAAATAAAGTTAATGAGCATATTTTCTAATCTTTCTGCTTAATAAAATGTTATCAATAAACTTACATTCTATTTTTTACACAATTCAGTCTTTACTTGGCTTATTCTAGGGCAACAAGTATAGGCTTCTTGGAACTGTATCTACATTCTATACTACCAGATATAAAACACAATCACATACTATTTTATATTGTTCACAGTTGTCTCATTGCATATATTCCAGTCAATTATGACTTATCTGATGTTAAGGACTTTTAAATATCTAATGATGATTAGAATAGGAGAAATGTACAAATCCCTTAACCATCACATACCAAGCAGGGGACAGCTGTCTCATTTAGTTTTCATTGTGTCTTTTAAAAATATTTTGTGTGCACCAAAATGATAGTTTTTTGTTTCCAAATTTCTTCAGTTCCACATAAGAAAATTCCAGAACATATAGGACAGCAATCTTTGAACCAATTTACTATATAAGATTTTGTCAAGTCTTCTGTTTACTATTTAAGTCTTCTTTGGTAAAGACCAGGCAAATGCTATCAGCTAAACATTCAAAGTAATTTTGTTTTTCTTATAAACTGTTATTTGTCTATCAACTGATTTATGATCCTACAAACCTTAACCACTATAGTTGTACAGTTCACGAAACATCTTGGACTTTCACACTGTGATCATAAGTTAAGGTTTAATGACTGTGTCATGAAAGCATAGCCTATTAATAGCTATGTGCCACAGGAAGTCTGTCAAGGAAGAGCTTACCAATAGTTTTCAAATTCTACTGTGACATATAAGTCATTTTATTTCAAGTTTACACCAACATGTCCCATAATCAATAGATTGAATTCAATTCTCTGACATAGAAAGAAGCTACATTAGGACATTAACTCACACAGCAAACAGAATTGGAATTTTATTCTGTGGTATTTTTTTCTTTTCTTTTATAAATATATTTTTTCTTGTGTGAATCTGTGAGTACATACACCACATAAGTTTAGTGTCCATGGAGACCAGAAGAGGACATTGGATCCCTCTGAAACTGGAGTTACCAATGGTTGTGACCTGTGAGATGGGTGCTGAGAACTGAACCTGTTTCCTCTGCAAAAACAGAGTGTTATCAATGTCTATGCCATCTCTCAAGTCCCTATACTACAATAATTTTTGATAGCATCAATGACTATTTTTCAGGAACTCACTGTGGATGTAACAGGTACTATAAATACTCTAATTGATTTACCTGTGCTCTCTGCTTAACTTCAACCATGGTTCATCTGATTGTTGTAATACACTGCATTCTTGAGTATAACCTGAAAACCCTAGAGTAAGATGTGCTGAGTATGATATTTTGCAAGAATAAATTTTATTGAATTTTAATGTTTATATACCAAATTGCACAGCAGTATAAATGACAAGAATTATATGAGTATAAATGACATTGACTTCACATTAATATAATAAAATGTTACACAGTGTGGAAATAGAGAGGCTGATTTGTCTAATATTAATTGTCATGGAGAACTATACTGTACAGATCAGCATTCAAGCACAGAACAGGGTCAATAGATCACAGCAAATTGGAGAAGATGGAAAGATAGCTTAGGAAAGGGTAGGACAGAAATGGTTTCCTTACTAAGGCTGAATCCATTAATTCCTTAGTGTGGAGGAAAGAGCCATTGCTTATTTTAAATTCATGCTTTAGTTGTCTTTTATTTTAATGCTTCCTAAGTTAGAGGTAAAATATATGAATGACTAATAAATTATATGTACCTCACAATATTGTGAGCATTTTTCCTGCTATTAAAAGAAATCCCAGTCCCTTGTACTAAATTATCAGTTAAAAAGTATTTGAGGAAACAAGAGAGATCATGCAAATTGAGTAGAGAAAACTGATAGTTGTACTCTGGATTACAACACCCTGAGGATTCTGTTCAGGTAAGCATCTGAACGTGATAAAGGTGCTGGTAGATAGCCTATTCTTCTAGGATGTGCTACATGTAACATTGGCACAGAATTAGTCTCTATCTTACATTTTTAGAGTAACAAAGAAATCAGTTTTATTCTAAGGTATTTGATTACTCACAAAAGAAATGAGCACTTATTCATCATTAAAAGTATTGTATCAGGTTGTGGTAGTTATCAGAGAGGAAAGCAAATTTAAAGGCCTTAGTCATAAGCTATTTGCTGATTTTAACAATCAGTCTTAGTTGACCTTTTTTCTAAAGGAGCTCATTTTGCTTCCACATGTGTTTTTGTATAGGTGAATTTTTAAAAAGGAAAATGAAATGAAATCAGAAAGAATGATCCCATGCACATTTCTTTGTGTCAACTGCACACTGTGTTTATTAATAAAAAGCAGACAAAAATCACACTGATGAGGTACAATGTTTTGAGGGAAAGCTGGGAATATATTTCTCCATGTTGATAAAGGGAAAGTAATCTAACTATCAGTAATGGATAGAGATTGTTCTGGATATATGCATTTAAAATTGACATGTACTAAACTTTATGTGATCCAAATTTATGACATACTTGGTTTTATTCTCACAGGTTGTACAACACTTTCAGAGTGAGTTTTAGTTTTATCTCAGTGTGATCATCATACCATTCATTATGTCAATCAAATGTTGGGAAATTCCTATCAAGCACAATGACTTTTATAACAGTACATGTTCAATCACCTTTTCTAAATGTAATTGTTCCTGAGATTAGTCAGTTCCAGTCACAAGTAAAGTATACCATCTAGTTACTAGATAATATTTAAATTTTAGCGTGTGGGTTGAAGAGGATATGAATCTAGACATGAGAAAGTAACATTTGCAATTCTAACATATATTTTAATTGATGGTAAACATGCAACAATGTTTTATGAAATCAAAGTTATGAGATGGTAAAAAGGATCACCTATTTCCTTAAAAGATGAATTTTACTATTTATAATATTTGTAAATTTCAGGTTTGCCCCTTCATTTACATTGTATCTAAAGAAAGTATAAAAAATGTAGTTATAGTTCAACTTATCTGGAAAACACTCTTACAAGGAAGATTGTATGTTTCAGTCCTGATAATTTGCTCTGTTAGACCTGAGATCAGATGTGAGGAAGAGTTGCATTTTAACACTAACTAAATAATTCTAATGAAAGACATCAAGTGAATATATTATAAGAACTGCTTTTTAGGGTAGCATCTTCTGACCAGTTAATTAGGAGAGTTAGTTGATCTAATAATAGACTGAAGAGGATATGTCTTCTCCTAGCATCAGAAAGTAGTGAACAAATATTTGCATGAATAGTATCAATTACAGCATAAGGTAGATCAGGAAAACCCCTACCTTCTTCTTCATGCAGGATTTTACCATTCCCAAGAACTGTGCAGACTTTTTTCCCCATACATTTGGAACATTTTAGTTCAGGCATGAATAGTAGAGCATGATTAAAAATTATAGACTAGAACTTTCTGTACTTTATTAGGACCAATGCTATAAGAAAGAATGTTTCATAATAATGACTTCTTTAAAAATGATCTTTCCCTTTAGCTTCCAGAATACAAATCAGTTCACTTATCACTTAATCAGAATAGCTGTCTCCTATATTCATTTTCTTCAGTGTAATAAAATATTTAATGATGACTCTTATTGAATATGTCTCATGCAAATCACATGACATATAAAACATTGTTACAGAAGGTCTCTGTACAACATGTATTCACTCAGATATCTTTGGACTATAATTGGAGATAAATATACAATGGAATAGTAAAGTGGTGTTATCATTTTTCACAGTAAAAACATACTTTACAACCAAGGGGTTGGTGTAATATACCTAGTGATTCGGAAAATGAGATGTTAAGGAAAATAGTAGAACATAATGGAACAGAGAGAGAAAGAAAGCTTAGATATTTTCAGATAAAATGATGAAATATCTTTTTATCAGAAATAAAAACTACATAGAAATAGAAGCACATTTGACAAGATCAGAATTTTTAGATGAGAATATTTCTGAGGGAGAAAGCCAAAAAAAATACAGGGCAAGAGGAGTAATAATAATAATGGACACAAGTTTCCCTAAACAATTACTGAAAGTCTAAGTTGTTAGGTACACTTACTTCTTGGGATTATAAAAAATAAGCTCTAAGGTTACAGAAAAACATAGCAAATGACAAGTAACCTCATCACCATACAATTAGCATAATGTAGAGTCTCAAAATTTAGAGGACAGTCAACAATAAAGGAAAAGTTAAGGAAATCTTTATGAAGAAAGCTTTGAATGCTGACAAGAATTTATAAATATGTGGTGTTTGCAGGTTATAAGTCTAGCACTGTAACCAGGTATACCTGGTATATATATATATATATATATATATGTGTGTGTGTGCCAAATATTTTAAGAATAGGACATGGAATAAACTTAAATTTGAGGAGTAGTAAAGATTAATAACAGGTTAGTTGAAAAGTTTCAGATAATGTATAATGTGAACATTGGCTTGTTTATTCAGGGACTTTAGAACATTATAAAACAAATATCTATTTTTTTTTAAATTTTATGTGTGTGAGTGAGTACACTATAGTTGTCTTTCAGACACATCCAAAGAGGGCATCAGATCACATTGGAGATGGCTGTGAGCCACCATGTGGTTACTAGGAATTGAACTCAGGACATTTGGAAGAGCAGTCCGTGCTCTTAACCACGGAGCCATCTTTTCAGCCCCCCAGATATCTATTTTTAATATTGTTTTCACTATCATTATTTATAACAAATATATTGTAAGTAGCTTCCTATGAGCAAATGACTAAATCATGTCTCCCCTCTCTTTTTCAAGCTCCTTTCTTTATTTTTTTTCTTGGTAGAATAGTCTATTCACCTTTTTCTCCCCCAGAATTCCTTTATATAATTTGCAGTAGTCTTGTCTTTTTCCCTGTATATTGTTAAATTCTTCCTTCTGACACTTTGGGCATGACTTTTCTTATTTTTCTCCAACCAAACTAACATGTGCTAAAGAAATATCAAGGGGTCATATTGTTTCCAAGCATTATGAGAACATCAGTCATGCATAGTCATACAGACAGCATCCTCAGATGCATTAATGCAAAAAGAAAAATTCAAAGCATTGCAGATGATTTCACCAACACAGCAAGGAATCTATATAGTTAAGCTTTTCTAATAAGTAAAATTATTTGGGTAATTGGTACTTTCTTTATCTGTATAGAACCATCTTTGATTTAAGATACACTTGATTCACTACCTCCTACCCGACCCCCTCCCCTGTGCTCCTTTATCCTCTGCAATCTAAAACACTCCCCTTCTGTTTTTCTAGCTTTCCTTATGAAGCTATAAACTTGTCTTCTTACCTTATTCATTTGCTGGCCCTCAAACAATCAAGAAACATTGTAAAAACTTCATATAATGTTGAGAAGGACAGATGTTATAATCCTTATTCTGGTATTGCATATGCCTAGAGGAAACAGGAAAGTGCTTAAAATGGTTCCAGCTAATTTCAAAGAGAAAGGCATAAACTGCTGCCTGAAGCAGAAGGCAGGAGAAGACTGCCGATGTCATCACAAGCAGCTGTTCCCATCCAAAACAGGAGAATGAGGAAGAACTCAGTTTCCAGCTGGGGAGCGGAAGTGAAAAAGATTCAATACATAATTTTGATTAAAATCTTTCTTCTGCAATTCTCCCACACTTTCCATTTTTACCCTCAAATAGGAGTCAGTGTGTTAAGGAAATACACACACACAAACACACACACACACACACACACACACACACAAATAAAAATTGGCACTATAGGCTTTAGATATATGCAAGATTTTTTAATGATTTTAGGCAAGAATTATCTCTTGTATGTGTTACAGGATGTTCATTTAAGAGAAAAGTGCAACTTCTGAATCAACTTTTGATTTTCTCTATGAAAAACAAAATGAAATTCCTATATCTCTGATCCATGTGTGTTATATAAATTTTTAAAGAATATTTCTTGTTCTATTTTAAATAAACAAAACTTAATAAATATGAGTAAAAAAAGGAAGATGTAATGTATATTATTAAGTATGCAGTTTTGAGAAGAATGCTTGTAAAGTTAAACATTTACAGGAAGATATTTGTAAAACACATGTGGTGGTCAACTGCAACCAAATTACTTTAAAGCATCAAACAGAGAAATTTTTGAAAGAATTAAGATAGTATATAAGTAAACAAAGTTTGAATAATGAAAGCATCATAAGACAAAAAAATATAAAATCCATGCAGAAGGATGAATAAAAGTTTAAGTTCACTATCATAGCTCAATGATACATTGCCTAATTAAAAATATTATATAATATACAAAAGGAACAAAATTTTCTCTGAATATAAAGCTATTTTAGGATTCAGTGAATATAGCTAATCAGATATAAAATTTACCATGTTTAAGAAATGAAAATTAGTAAAATATTATATATTCAATAATTATGATAAATACAATCTATATCACCAAGAAAAAAGAAACTAAAATTAAAACAAAATAGATTTTAACTATTCTAAAGCATATTTTTGTATCTGTTGAAACTTGCTTTGGGACAGAGTACATGATGAGTTTGGGAGAAGTTTTTGTGAAGTTCTAAAAGGAAGGTATATTCTTTTGTGTTGGGTGAAATGTTCTCTAGATATGTTAGGGCCAATTGAGTCACAACAATTGTTAGTTCCACCAACAAAGAAAATAATCTTATTAAAAGTGGGGTAGAGATCTAAACATAAATTCTCAAGAGAGGAATCTCTACTGGATAAGAAGTACTTAATGAAATCTTCAACACCCTTATCCATGACAGAAAAGCAAATCAAACTGACTCAGATTTAATCATACATATGTCAGAATGGATAAGATCGAAGACAAAAGTAACAGCTCATCCTTGTGAGAATTTAGAGCAAGGGCTGGGGGTAACTTCTCCATTGTTACTGGGAATACAAATCTTTTACAGCCACTTTGAAAATCAATATTACAGTTTCTTTGAAAGTTGAGAATTGAGCTACCTCAATGCCCACATATAGCATTCCCTAGCACATACCCCAATGAAGTTCATTACGTCATAGGGACATTGGCACAACTATGTTTATAGCAGCTTTATTTGGAAAAGCAAGGAACTAGAACTAACCTAGATGTCCCTCAACAAAAGAATGGATAAAAAAACATGTGGCACATTTATGCAATGGTGTATTACTCAGCTATTAAAAGCAATGGCACTATGAATATTTTAGGCAAATGGATGGAACTAGAAAAGAAAATCCTGAGTGATCTAGAAATACAAGGATGGTATATATTTACTTATAAGTGGATATTAGCTATAACCTTACTACAATCTACAGACCTCAAGAAGTTAAGTAACAAGGACTCAGTGTGAGACATATGAATCTAACTGAGAATAGGACAAAAATAGTAGACATTACAGGTACCTAGAGAGAGAGTACTAGAGAGGCATAGGGGGTTAGGTCTGGAACAGGAATGATCAGGTTGTGGGAGGATGGAAATAGAAAATACTGGAAGAGTCAAATGGAAACAAGGTAGCTGACATCTCTAGGATGAGCTAGAAATCTAGGGCAATGGAAAAATCCCAGGAATCTATGAAGGTGAACCTACCTAAAACTCTTAGCGATGGAGAATAAACTGAACTGGCCATCTCTTATAACGAGACAAGACTTTTAGTGAAGAGATCAAGCTTCACAGATGCAATATGCGTGGAGGACCAAGGTCAGGCACGTGCAGGTTTCTTAGTTGGTGGTTCAGCCTCTGTAAGCCCCTGTGGGCCCAGGATAGTTGATTTTATTGTTTTTCTTGTGGTGCACCCTTTGACTCCTACAACCCCACCCCCTTTTCTGTAGGATTTCCCCAAGCTCTAACTAATTGGGACTTGAATCCAGCCACCAAACCTTTGAACTACAATTTGTCCTGCCTAGAAAATGTGCTACGGTAAGGTTGTGCAGAAATTGTTGAACTGGACAACCATGGATTGATCCATTGAGACCCATGTCTTGAGAGAGAGTCCACACTGACACTGCCTGAAGATCTTTGAACCAGAGATCCACTATAGAACAAAACACAAATGGCATAGAAGTCAATGAAATGATTCCTAATGTTATTAGGCTATACTCATAGATGGGTGTCAAGCCCAGTTGTCATCAGAGGCTTCATCCAGCAAATAATGGAAAGAGATTTGCATCCAAATATTAGTTAGAGCTTGGAAAAATCCTACAGAAAAGGGGTTGGGGTTGTAGGAGTCAAAGGGTGCACCACAAGAAAAACGATAAAATCAACTATCCTGGGCCCACAGGGGCTTACAGAGACTGAACCACCAACTAAAAAGCCTGCATGTGCCTGACCTTGGCCCTCCATGCATATTACATTTGTGAAGCTTGATCTTTTTCTGGGACTCCTAATAGTAGGAGCAAGAGCTGTCTCTATGCTGCCTATCTTTTGGACCTTTTTCTCCTAATAGGTTGTCTTGTCTCAGCTTAATAGATGAAGTGCCTAGGCTTACTGCTTACTGGTTGATATACATGAGGCCTTCAGTTTTCTGAATAGAAATGAGAAATAAGGAAGGAATCTATGGGCAGAGGAAGAAGGGAGGTATGGTGGAATTATCAGGCAGAGAGGAGGGAGGGAAAACTGCAGTCATTAACATTAACTAATTAACTTAAAAGGAATATTTGCATGAAGTATTGATAGTCATGTAGGTAGTCACAGTTAGCGTTGACAGATGAGTATAAATAAAAATTCATCATAATTAGTTGTAGTGGGAAATATCTATAATCTCAAGCTATCAAGAGGTTGAGTCAGAAGGACTATAAATTCATGTCAACACAGCTACAAAGAGAGTTTCAAGACAGTCTAGCCTATTTCATAATACATTGTTTCTATATGAGTAAAGAGGCATTTTTGTTTATATAATTTATATAAATTATTCTGTCCTAAAAAGATAGCCTCATTTACACTCATAGATTCAGTCCTACAGGTATTTGTTACATCATATGTACGATTAAAATATTTGAAACATATTACACATATACCTAGAATGAAAAGGTTGCATTTATGAATTTAAGAATAAATATGTATATTCATATTTGTAAATGTATGTAAAACAATTGAAGAAAAAGAAGCCATGAGTCTGAAGGAAAGTATGAGTGAGAGGTTTATAGGAAGGTTTGGAGGGATGAAAAGGAAATAGAAAATTATATAAATATATAATAATCTCAAAACTAAAAAATAAAGGATAGCTAATTTGCATATGTGAAAATATGGAGCTTATTTTTTAAAGACACAATAATTGTCAAGAATTGCCAATACAAATGTGCCAAAAACATACATTATACAAGAAAGGATAACCTCCCTAACCCAGGGAGTTGAAGAAAGGGTATATCCATGTTCAGAAAATAAAACGTAACTACTCTTAAGGAAAGAGGTCAGGTTTTACAGATGTAAATGTCAACAAGAGAATACAAGAGATAGAAGAGGGAATCTCAGGTGTAGAAGATACTGTAGAAGAGATTGACACAGCTGTCAAAGAAAATTCAAAACATAAAAAAACTCCTAACCCAAAACATCCAGGAAATTCAGGACAAAATGAAAAGACCCAATCTAAGAATGTTTGGAGTAGAGGAGAATGAAGATTCCCAGCTCAAGGTACCTGAAAATCTCTTCTACTAAATCATAGAAGAAAACTTCCTCAACCTAAAGAAAGAGATGGCCATAAAGGTACAAGAAAAGAAAATCCTCTAGTCACATAATAATCAAAACACTAAGCATACAGAACAAATAAAGAGTATTATAAGCTGAAAGGGAAAAGGGGCAAGTAGCATATAAAGATAGACCTATCAAAATTACACCAGACTTCTCAACAGAGACTCTGAAAGTCAGAAGAACCTGTTCAGAAGTCATGCAGACTCTAAGACATCACAAATGCCAGCACAGGCTACTATATCAAACAAAACTCTCAATCAACATAGAAGGAGAAATCAAAATATCCCAGGACAAAACCAAATTAAAACAATATCTATCTACCAATCAAGCCCTACAGAGGATCCTAGAAGGAAAAACTCCAATACAAGGAAGGTAGCTGCACCAAAGAAAGGACAAGATATTAAGCATCTCACAACAATCCAATAAGAAAGAACCACAAGCACATAAATATACTTACAATAACAAATATAACAAGAACCAACAGTCATCTCTCTCTAATATCTCTCAATATTAATGAACTCATCTCAACTATAAAAAGACATAAGCTAACAGACTGGATATGCAAACAAGATCCAGCATTTTGATGGCAGGAGTGAGTAGGTAGGGGAACACTCACGTGGAAGCAGGGGGAAGGGGAATATGATAGGGGGCTTCTGGCAGTGAACCAGTTAAAGAGATGATATTTGAAATGTAAAACAAGAAAATATCCAATAAAAAAATCAAACTCAAAGAAAAAAAATCAAATGATCATCTCATTAGATGCTGAAAAAGCATTAGAAATAATACAACACCTCTTCATGTTAAAAGTATTGGAGAGATCAGGAATTCAAGGCCCATACCTAGACCTAATAAAAGCAATTTACTGCAAACCAACAGCCAATATCAAAATAAATGGAGACATATTTGAAGCAATCTCACTAAAATTGTGGACAAGACAAGGATGCACACTCTCCGCATATCTATTCAATAAAGTACTCCAGGTGCTAGCTAGAACAATAAGACAACAAAAAGAGATCAATGGGATGGAAATTGCCAAAGAAGGAGTAAAGGTATCACTGTTTGCAGATGATATTATAGTATACATAAGCAACCCCAAAAATTCTACCAGAGAAATTCTCCAGCTGATAAAAAACTTCAGAAAAGTCGCCGGATATAAAATTAACTCAAATACATCAGTAGCCTTTCTTTATGCAAATGATAAACAGTCTGATAAAGAAAATAGGAAAACAACTCCCTTCATAATAACCACAAATAATATAAAATAACTTGGGGTAACTCTAACCAAACAAGTGAAATATCTGTAAGACAATAACTTCAAGTTAGAAATCTCAAGAATTAGAAATCTCTGTAAATTTCCTTTGGTAGGATGGCCATTTTTACCGTTAATTCTGCCAATCCATGAGCATGGGAGATCTCTCCATTTTCTAAAATCTTCGATTTCTTTCTTGATCTTTGAAACAAAAGCCAAAAATATATAATGGAAAAAAGAAAGCATCTTCAAATGAATGGTGCTGGTCGAACTTTCTTTTTGTATGTAGAAAAATGAAAATAGACCCATATTTGTCACCTTGCAAAAAGCTCAAGTCCAAATGGATCATGGACCTCAACATAAAACCAAACAGACTATATCTGATATAAGAGAAAGTGGGAAAGAGCCTTGAACTCATTGGCACAGAGGGAGATTTCCTACAGAAAACCCCAATGGCTAATGATCTAAGATCAAGAATTGATAAATGGGACCTCATGAAACTAGAATGCTTTTGTAAGGCAAAGTATATAGTCAATAAGACAAATCGGTAGTCTACAGATTGGGAAAACAATCTTCACTATACCAACATCCGATAGAGGGCTAATATCCAAAATACATAAAGATCTCAAGAAACTAAGCACACATACACACACACACACACACACACACACACACACACACACACACAATCCAATAAAACAATGGAGTACAGAACAAAACTGAGAGTTCACAACAGAGGAATTTCAAATGGCTAAGAAGCACATAAAGAAATGTTCAAAGTCCTTAGTGATCAGAGAAATGCAAAATAAAACGACCCTGAGATTCCACCTCATACCAATCAGAATGGCTAAGATCAAAACCTCAGTTGACAACACATATTAGCCAAGATATGGAGAAAGAGGAATATTCCTCCATTGCTGGTGAGATTGCAAACTGTTAAAACCATTCTGAAAATCAATCTGGAGGTTCCTCAAAAAATTGGATATAGATCTACCTGAAAATCCAGCAGTACCACTCTTAAGAATATATTCAAAATATGCTCCAGTATGCCACAGGGACATGGGTTCTACTATGTACATAGCAGCCTTATTTGTGACAGCCAGAAGCTGGAAACAACCCAGATATCCCAAGACAGAAGAATGGATACAGAAAATGTGGTTCATTTACACAATGGAATACTGCTCAGCTTTTAAGGACAATGACACCCTAAATACTGCAGGCAATTGGATGGAACTAGAAAACATCATCCTGAGTGAGGTAACTTAAACCCAAAAGTACATGCATGGTATATAAGTGGATATTAGCCAAAAATAAGTACAAAAAAACCAAGATACAGTCCACAGGACTCAAAAAGTTCAACAAACTGAAGTGCCCAGGTGAGTACACCTCAGTCTCACTTGGGAGAGAGAAGAAATCAACCACAAGGTGGAAGGGAGGAAGTTACCTGAGAGGGAAAGGGGACAGGGGGTTGGGGGAGGAGAGGGGAACATGATCTGGCATTGGGTGGGGGAAAAGGACTGAAGCTATGAGGGCCACCAGAAAGAGTGGAAACAGGCAACCTTGGGAGGTAGGAGATTGTGGGTACCCTCCAGAATGTACCAGAGACCTGGGAGGTGAGAGACTCTCAGGACTCAAAGGGAGGGGCCTTAGATGAAATGCCCTAAAGTGTGGAGATGGAACTTTTAGAGCCCACCTCCAGCAGAAAGACAGGGCCTTTAGTGAGGAATGGATTGTTATCCCACTTTCTCTGATCCATAATTGTTCCTGTCTGAAAGAACTGCAGGAATGGAAATGGAGAAGAGCCTGAGGAAAAGAAGGTCCAGTGACAGGCCCAAAGTGGGATCCAGCTCAAGGGGAGGCTCCAAGGCATGACACTATTACTGAGGTTATGGAGTACTCACAAAAAGGGACCTATCACGATTGCACTCTGAAAGACCCAACAAGCAGCTGAAAGAGTCAGATGAGGATATTTGCACCCCACCATGGACAGAAACTGCTGACTCCTGTAGGTGAAGTAGGGAAAAGCTGGAAGAAGCTGAGGAGGAGGATGAGCCTGTAGGAGGACCAGCAGTCTCAGTTAACCTGGACTCCTGAGATCTTTCAAATACTGGACCACTAACCAGGCAGCATATACCAGCTGATATGAGGCCCCCAATACACATACAGCAGAGGACTGTTGGGTCTGGTTTCAGTCAGAGATAATGCACCTAACTCTCAAGAGACTGGAGTCCTCAGGCTGTTTAGAGGTCTGATGGTGTGTGTGGGGACATCCTCTTAGGGACAGGGGAGATGGGAGTAGATATAAAATGTGGAACAGTCAGAGAGGATTATAATCTGGAATGTAAAAAAAAAAGAAAAAAGAATAAAGAATACATTTAAATACATTGGAATTAGCATAAAATAAATAGCTGTCCATTCATGTATCAATAAATGTAGAAGGCTGGTCAAATGGTGCAGGAGGATTGTTGGAATTCATGTGGTGGAAAATTGGCCTTTGACCTTCACATATGCTTAGTAGCACATACACAGAAAATTAATATGTGTGCATGAAGATGCATATACATATACATACATACACACACATAAATGCACAGACACAGATGAATAGACACACACACATACATGCACACATGTGTTTATTTCAGTTTTCTTACTCAATGGAACACTCTCTACAAGAGAGAGTAGGGGGCCCATAATATCTCGTTATCCAGGAGGTAAACAGAACACCACATATCTGTGAAAGCCAACTTTGAAGATTCTGAATGATCTCTTTCTAGTATCATACAAGTATTAAACAACCTGTGGAATGGGGGTAGTGTTGGAATCTGACCAGCTCAGCTGCAAAACAGAGATTATCCCACAATTTATGGAGAGAGCTCTATGAATGTAGCATTGAGGGTCCATCCTTTCCCTTTGGAGCTTGGCTTTTTTGCAGATGCAGTTGCTTCTCAGTCATCCATGCTCCTGAAAATAACCCATACTCCACATTCCTGATAGTTATTATTAATTTTAATTATGTGTGTGTATTTCTGTATGAAGGTATGTGCACATAAGTGCTGATACCTGCTAAGACCAAAGGCTTCCTACTACCCTGGCTGTTAGAGTTACAAGTGCTTGTAAGCCATCCTACGTGAGGGCTGGTAACTGAACTCAAGTCCTTTGCAAGGGGAATACATGCTATGAACCACAAAGCAATCTTTCTACCTTTATGTACTCCTGTTAAGCACAATAAAAATACATTGGTTCTCAAAGCTGGACATTTGTGAAATCATTACTTTGTTAGGTTATGAGTACCTTTTAGGGGATGAGTAGATACATGTGTCACATCTCCACAAGGAAAGTGTTTCACACAATATACTATAAATACATGCTATAAAAATATTAAATGACTATGCCGGCTAGTTTTGTGTCAACTTAACACAAACTAAACTCACAAGAGAAGCATGGACATAAATTTAGAGAATGTCCCAATAAGATTAGTCTTTAGGCATGTCTGTAAAGCATTTTCTTAATTAATCATTAATAGGGAAGATCCAAGCACATTGTGGGTGGTACCATAACTGGGTTGATGGTCCTGGATTCTATGATAGAACAGGCTGAAAATGCCATGGTAAACAAGTAAGTAGGCAGCTCCTTTTCATGACCTTTGTTTAATCTGCATCCTCCAGATTCTATCCCTCCTTGAGTTCTATTTTGAGTTCCTTCAGTGATGGGCTATTAGATTTGGAAGTATAATCCTTTGCCTCTCATGTTGCTTTTAGTCATGGTGGGTTCTTCATAGAAATAGTAATCTAACTAAGACAAGATATCAGAACCACTAAGGGAAAACATTTCTGTGAAAATTGATGCTGGTAAGTTGAAGCTGAGAAATGGTGATTTTGCAAAACAAGGCAGAATCATTGAGGTGAAATATTCTGGAAAAGGTTTCCTCAGAGTAATCACATACAAACTGTGTTTGGGGGTTGCCAAGTTTATACCTTGTGCTGGCAGCCAAAGAGTCTCCCAGGTCTTACTGACTTTTGAAATCATGAAGAGGTCATAGAGAGCATCTGAAGCTTGTCACTAAGAGGCCATAAGAAGCCATTGGTGAAGGTGCATCCAGAGTAACAGTGAAGCCTCAGGACTTAAATGGTCAAGGAGGAAAACTGAGGCTTTCCAACATGAAGTGAGTCCAAGAAGTACTATTGGCAAAAGTGCAGCCCAGTTGCTTCAGAAGACCACAAGTGGAGGTGTCAGTACCACAGGATGACCACTGAGAACAGCAGGATCCATAAAGTGTAGCTGGTCTGCAGCCATAAAGTTTAGCAGGTTCAAGCATAGAAGACAAACTGTGTTTACTGAAGAGGGAGGAGCCTGAGAAGTGACCCAGGCCATTTGGAGGAACCCAGGCAATTATGAGAGAATCTCAGATATTGAACATTGAGTTATTTACACAGTTGGAATTGGGTTTTATTTTGTTCAGATTGTGAGTGCTTCCTGATTCTTCCCTTTTGGAGTGAGAAATGATTTTAATTTAATTTTGATTTTACAGGAGATCAGATTTGAGAGACTTTAAATGTTATTAAAAGTATATTTTGGAATTTTACAGAGACTGGATTTTAAAAGATATTGAATATTTTGAAACACATAACTTTTGAAATCTTTGAATTTGTAAGGCTGTGAGACATTTAACATTTTTAAATGTCTTCTACTGTGATTTCTTTATTAATATGTGATGTTTAAGAATAACAAGAAAGGAAACTTTGTGGCTTAGAGGTGATGTGTTTGTGTAGAAAGCTGACAAAATGTTACTTGCATTTGCTAGTTTTATGACAACTTGACACAGGTTAGAGCCATCTGAGAGAATGGAGTCTCAATTATCAAATGCCTTTGTAGGATCTGGCTGTAGGTGAGCCTATAGGGTATTTTCTTAATTACTGATTCATGGAGGAGGGACCAGATCATTTTGGGTGGTACCATTCTGGGCTTGGGGATACTGAGTTCTATAATAAAGTAAGCTGAGCAAGCCATAATGAGCCAACCAGAAAGCAGTGCCACTCTATGTCCTCTGCATCAGTTCCTGCTTCCAAGTTTCTTCTCTTAGTTCTTGTCCTGACTTCCTTTAGTGATAGAATACAGATGTGTAAGCTGTAGCCAAGTAAGCCCTTTCCTCTGAACATTGTTTTTAAGTCATGGTGTTTCATCTCAGTGATATTATGCTATGTAAGATAATAATAAAGGAACAGATGCACAGCTTGTATAAAAATACTGAAATCATTGTATTTGTAACAAGACAGACTAGGAATGTAACAATAAACCAGACACTAAAATGCACATATTATTTTATTTCTTTCAAAAATTATTTTGAAGATCTATGTTTTTAGATTTTTTATATGTATGAACTTTTCACCTGTGTGTACATATGTATACTATATACATACCTGATATGTATGCAAATTGAAGAGGGGTTCAGAAACACTGAGAACTGGTGCTGCATATGGTTGTGAACTACCATGTGGGTGCTGGGACTGAGTGCAGGTACTCTGCAAAAGCAACAGTTACTTCTAACTTCTGAGCCATCTCTCCATTCCTAATGATATTTTTTGTATGGAAATAAATTCACAAGTGGTTACCTAAAAATAGAAGAGGTATTACAAGACAGTGTGGAGGTTGTGAGAGAATGTGATAGAACAAAGGTAGAAGAAGAGAGAATATATACTTTTACCACATATTTAAATTAGAAATATCACAGTGTGTCCAAATAATCTGGGTAATTAACATCTCCTAAAACTATGATAACATGAGTGATAACTAAATAGAACTGTTGTAATCATATGAAAACACACAATACTTTCAATGATTAATTACCCTCCAGAGATTTGTGGAATTTCATGGGAGATGGACTACAGAGCAAGAAATTTCAATACTTATGGCATAGCAAACATTATGAACTTCATATGTATAGACATTCATCCTTACTGCACAAGTCATTTAGATAAGCTGCTTCAAGACTGCTCTCATTGTAGGCTGGTATTACAGCTTAGAAACCTGAAGCCATTTAAATATATCTGCTTGAGTTTTTACTTGGAAGGTGAAATTATCAATCCTATAGTATGTCCAGACAAGAAATAAACTTTGACTTTTTCTAAGAAGAGAGACATTTCAATGTTCTAACACTATTTCCTTTAAATGTTTTCCAGACAAAAAAAAATTCTCAACCAAAACTTTGCTTTGGTCTCTACTTCTGACTACTGGAAGCAGACTGATGGAAAACTATCTCTGATAATTTCCCACTTCTACACTATTTTGTTTGCCAAATTTTAAAACACTTGTTCCACTAAAGGAGCTAATCCGGTTCATATGTTTAAAAGGATTTTATCTAATCTCTTTGTTTCATGTGTCACTGAATTATGATTGCCTTCTGTTAAAATTTTTTAAACATCACGGTAAACAACCTGCTCTTTTGACCTGCTAACTCTTTCCATCCCCCAAATTACAGAATCTAATAAATTGAAAGACTTCCATTGGACCTTCTTTTCCTCAGGTTCTTCTCGATTTCCATCTTGGCAGTTCTTTCAGGCAGGAACAATACTGGGTCAGAGTTTTGAATGTGGGATACCAACCCCATTCCTCACTTGATGCCCTGTCTTTCTGCTGGAGGTGGGCTCTAAAAGTTCCATCTCCACACTTTAGGGCATTTCATCTAAGGCCCCTCCCTTTGAGTCCTGAGAGTCTCTCATCTCCCAGGTCTCTGGTACATTCTGGAGGGTTCCCACAACCTCCTATCTCCTTAAGATGCCTGTTTCCATTCTTTCTGGTGGCCCTCATAGTTTCAGTCCTTTTCCCCCACCCAATACTAGATCATGTTCCCCTCTCCTCCCCCAACCCCCTGTCCCCTTTCCCTCTCAGGTAACTTCCTCCCTCCCACCTTGTGGTTGCTTTCTTCTCTCTCCCAAGTGGGACTGAGGCATACTCACTTGGGCACTTCAGTTTGTTGAACTTTTTGAGTTCTGTGGACTGTATCTTGGGTATTTTGTACTTATTTTTGGCTAATATCCACTTATATACCATGCATGTACTTTTGGGTCTAAGTTACCTCACTCAGGATGATGTTTTCTAGTTCCATCCAATTGCCTGCAATACTCAGGGTATCCTTGTCCTTAAAAACTGGGTAGTATTCCATTGTGTAAATGAACCACATTTTCTGTATCCATTCTTCTGTCTTGGTACATCTGGGTTGTTTTGAGGTTATGACTATCACAAATAAATCCTCTATAAACATAGTGGAACACCTGTCCTGTCCAGTGTCAAGCCAATGTGGGAATCCAGGTCAAGGGGAGGCTCCAAGGCCTGACAATATTACAGAGGCTGGGAGTGGTCACAAGAACGGATCTATTATGACTGCCCTCCAAAAGATCAAACAAGAAGTTGAAAGAGCCAGGTTCAGATATTTGCATTCAACCAATGAACAGAAGCTGCTGACCCCTGTGGTTAAATTAGGGAAAAGCTGGAAGAAGCTGAGGAGGACAGCTCTTTAAGAATACCAGCAGTCTCAATTAACCTGGATCTTTTAGATCTCACAGACATTGGATCATCAACCAGGTAGCATTCACCATATACAGCAGAGGGTGCTGATATAAGGCACCCAACCCATATACAGCAGAGGACTGCTGGGTCTGGGTTCAAAAAGAGAAGATGCACCTAACCCTCAAGAAAATGGAGACCCCAGGATGTTTAGAAGTCTGCTGGGGTGGGGTGGGGGACATCCTCTTGGAGACAGGTGAGTGGGAAGGATA
>NC_045030.1:125802172-125812577 GCF_008632895.1 Mastomys coucha
ATAGCCAGAACCTGGAAACAACCCAGATGTCCCTCAACAGAGGAATGGTTACAGAAATTGTGGTACATTTACACAATGGAGTACTAGGTTCCTTCTGCAGCAATGTTTTATTGTCTTCATCCATAGGGAAAAAAGGGTCGAGCCCAAAATTCGCACTGCTTATATACACCACAGTGTGGCATGTCTGCCCACAGCGTGGCATGTCTGCCCATGATTGGCTGTTCGCTCATTACCCTACGTAATGCCCCGGGATGGGCCGTGACATGGCATCTTTTTCACTCTACGCACATGCGCAAACAGTTGTTTACTAGGAGTTAACAGTGGAAGTAGGCGCCATCTTGCCATGGCAAATGCCTCTCCAGCTTCACCGCTCCCCACAATTACTTAAAAAATATGTTACTACACATTTGCCTTTCAGTAAATGTGGAAAATTAAGTAAAGTAAAAAGGTAGTGTACTAGAAATGACACATTTAAATATAATAATTGTAATAATAAATTTTAATGTGAAGCTATTTTCAGTTCTATACACCTAGAATTCCATGATACAGGTTCTAGAACACTTGCCTTTTGGTGATAGTTCTTTTCCTTGTTTTTGGTAATCTGCATAGAAATTCAAGAGTAGAGGTACCCTTTCCATACTGGAAAGAGAGGAGAAGTTATCCTTTTGATCCTTTTATTAAAGTAACAGAGAACATTGTCCTTATTTATTTTGTATAAAATGATATTTTGAAGTTTGTATATGATTATAATATGAAGTAAAAATGTTGCTTAGTTACTTTCCTATTGTTGTGATAAAATATCATGATCTTATAAAAGAAAGTATAATTCAGGTTACAGTTTGCCTTAGTTGGCCGTCTCTGTTGCTGCAAAGAAACAACATGTGAGAAAAGACAGGGAGGAAAGTTTTATTTAGCTGATACTTCCACATTGTAGTTTGTCACTGAAAGGAAGTCAGAATAGGAATTCAAGCAGTACATGGACCTGAATAAGTAAAGGCTATGGATAAGTGCTGCTTACTGCCTTGCTCAGAATGACTTGATCATCCTGTTTTCCTATAGAATCAAGGACTGACAGCCCAAGTATGTCACTACCCACAATGAGCTGGGCTGTTCCCCATCAATGACAAATTAAAAGATTGCCTGATAGCTGGATATTATGGAAGCATTTTTTTTCCAATTTAGGCTCCTGTTCAGATAAATGTAGCTTATGTCAATTTGACATAAAGCTATCCAGTTCTAAAGTGTTAAGGGTCTATCATGGTGATGTAGCATTGAAGCAAGCAGTAGTCATGTTTGCTAGAGCAGTTCCTAAGCTTTCATACCTCATAACTGAAACAGAAAGAAAAGGGAAATACTGGGACTGGTATGAGGCTTTGAAAAATTCAAAGCCTACCTACCCTCCAGTCCTATAATTGCTACAGGAAGGTTACATCTCCCAGTCCTTTTCAAAAAGCCCCTAATGAGAATGATGAATTCAAACACAAAAACCTATGGGAGCTATTCTCATTCAACCCACAAAAAAATATTTAAGAACATAGAAAATTCTATTTCTAAACATATTGTAAGTCATACGTGTATTGGTCCCATTTTGTTACTTTAATGAAATACCTAAGGTATTTAAAAAAAGTGAAGTTTTACAGAACAAGAATTCAAACATAAGACTTAATCTGGTAAAGACATCTGTGACTGGGTCAAGTCATAGCAAATATAATGAGAGCTAGATAACATCTGAGAGAAAAATCCCAATTGTGAGACTATAAGTGAATAAACAAGTAGAACCTAGCATGACTTATTCCTGGATTTAACCCCTTAAAGGTTCAATCAATTCTAAACATTGCCACATTGGAGCAAGGTTTCTAAAACATGAACCAAGTAGACAAGAATATAATAAATATATCCAAAGGAGAATTAAGGAGCTGGAAAGTAGTAATATACACAAATTAGGCCTTAACTCTTTTATTTATATTTAAAAATACATTTGTGTACTTAATTTTGGGAAGCATACGTATGTCACAATGTACATGCTTGTTTGGTCAGAGGACAACTCATGGGAACTAGATTCTCACCTTCCACTATATGCTTCTTGGGGATTAAACTTATATCACAAAGCTTGGAGGCAAGCACCTTTACCTTCTGTGTAATTACATTGACCCAAGGTCTTATAGTTTTTCTTATTCTTATTAGTTCTTTTAAAGATCTGCATAATCTGTTTTACTCATAGTTAGATTTTCCTTCTCAAATTAAACCTTAAGACTGCAAGTCTGACAACTTTTGCACACTACTCCCCAAATCCTCAGGCAGTTCTACATTCATTTTCTTTGTTGGTAATAGGCAGGTGCTATGTGGGAAAGACTGGAGATGTTGCTTATAGTCTCACCTTTCCTGGGTCACTCTCCAGACCTACTCTCATGGATGCATGAGTTGTTCATCAAGATGAGAATCTATGCTGAGTTAAATTTTGGCATACCCAGCCATGTGTTTTTCCAGAAGAACCTACCTGGACTTCATAAATTATATTCTGCACAGCTCCAAAACTACCAGTACTGCATGTAGTGCCTGCCACCATCACCAGCCTCATCAGAATTGGCTTCAACAGTGACTGGAACAGGGGTAGAATAGTGAAAATCAGTAATCCTGAGGTAGTGCTGGTGACAGAGTTCATGAAGAATGCTCAGGGATTAATGTATATAGATAAGTATATGTTAGAAAGCAATTGGCCTTGTAGTGGTAATGGCAGCTTCAGTGACTTTGGAGATGTCCTTGAGGAAGTTTTCAGGCCATCCTTATGATGCTCACCTAGTCTAATCTTCTAAGCAATTGTACTTTTGCCCACAGACTCTGGTGGTGTGGATTCCTTCACGCTGGACACAGTTTTGATCATGTTGCAAATTGTCCTGATATTTTTGCTCTCTTCTTTTGTTCTCTAGATACTCATTGAAAATCTGATTCCAACTGGCTGATAATATCATTCATTAGTGTATGTCCTTTATTGTTTAGGTGTTTCTTCTATTAAGTAAACTAGTCCATCCATCTTAAAATCTACCCTTCTATGCCAGGTCTGGCATGGCCCTGGTAAAGACAGAATATCATGGTTCCTGCCCCTGTGATAGGGCCAGCAGGAATGTTTACAAAGGAATACATATTCCTGACTTCAGGGTCAGACTGGGACAGAGCAAGGTTAGGTCCAAGTGTAGTAGAAATGGTAATTTCAGGACAGGAACCCACCAACCTAGCCTATCATCTGTGCTTAACAGAGGCAGGCAAATCTCTCTTTTCTTTCTTTTCCTTTCTTTGGTTTTCTTTTTTTTTATTTGCACTTTTCAAAGAAAATGTGTGTTTGCTGTCTCCTAAGAATTAAGGGGCTGGGGTCACAGAATGTTGATTCATAAGATAATCAAAAGGCAACCTAAAGTACATGACTGGGTTTATATGTAAAAGAAAAGACTGGACTTACAATCTGCAAGAGATGAACTATACAGAGAACAGTAAGAGAAAACTGCTTGGAGAACTGTCTCAAGCAGAGAAGAGCAAGAGAGAGAGAGAGAAAGAGAGAGAGAGAGAGAGAGAGAGAGAGAGAGAGAGAGAGAGAGAGGAAGAAAGAGAGAGAGAGGGAGGGAGAGAGGAAGGGAGGGAGAGAAGGAGAGAGGGAGGAAGGGAAGAAGGGAGGGAGGGAGGGAGGGAGAGATCTGGAGATCTCCAGAAAGTGTAGAACTTAGAGAAAGCAATTTGGAAAGCCATCTCAGCAGAGCATAGGATATCAGTTTGGACCCAAGATTTCATTTTGTGTCCTTTCTGTCATTGCTCCCAGAAACTCCTCTCAGAACCCCTCTCCAAGCCAAGCATGTTCCTTAGCACTTCTATATTTATTTGCACCAATTCAATGGAGTAGATTTGACTCAAGTTTCCAATATGACTGTCATTTTTGTATGAAACATGGTCTCTAATCCTCTGATCTTCTGAACCCTCACTATAAAAGGATAACATAAACCTCATTTGCCTCCAATTGCAGACCAGGACTGATTTTGTAAAGACCATAAGGTACTAGTTCCAAGAATAGACCATAAGTCTTAGAAACACAAGACACCAATTGCAGGGGTGGACCATAAACAAGGATATAACTGACCCTCCCCAAAATAGCCTAGGGATAAAAGCACATGAATAAGAAAATATCTTATCCCAGAATGGGCCGTCTCTGCAGGGAAGTCCTATTTCATCCTCAAGTCAAATGTTCATGACTTAATGCAGCCCACATAATACCTGTCACAAGCCAATCAGAACTTGACACCTGTGACCTCCATAGCATCTGCCAATGATATTTTGGATTATCTAACCCATTCTCTAAATATAAAAGAATTAACATATTAGCCAATCAAAATTATACTAATGTCACCACTTTGACCCCTACCAATCACATTAGAGATCACCTAATACTTCTTGAGAGTTTCCCTTGTTCTCGATAAAAAGGCCTGTGTACCTTTGTCTAGGGTAGTCACTTTGGAGAATGGTTGATTCCTGAATGCTTCTTGTTTCTGCAGAATAAAAGATTTTGTCTTTGCATAGTATCTGAGTCTGAAGTCTTCCTTCAGCAATTTTGGACCCTTACAACTGTAATCACTTTTACCTCTTATAACTCTAGGCTCTATCTAGCCTGTACCTTCCAACCCTTCCAATATCTTCCTTTTACTAAATTGAAAAATTTTTGTATGATGATGATGCCATAGAATATAATAATATTCTCACTCTTCCTTACAAATTTCCTGTTTCTGTCTTCAATGACAATTTTCTGAATATAGATATTTAAAATAAATAATTTTGTTTTGCTAACAGAATTGGATTCTGAAAGTACAAACTATATGGCATTTGCTCTGGAACAGTTCCCTCATCATGATGAATGGCAACACAGTTAGAACATATTTGAGATGTAGAGTTTGTATGGAGGACCAGGAAGCTAGAGCATAAGAAAGTAATGACTAGGACTCATTTCTCAACATCAAGGTACTGGAACTAATAAGTAAATGTTTAACTGTTTCCAAGATAAACCATTGTAATATGTATTGAAGTATGACTAAATCTAGAAAATTGATATATAATTACCTATAAGAAATTTTTTTGTCATGAAGATATTCCAAATGTATTTCAGCCTATTTCTAACATAAAGTTAGATGTTAATTTCGATTTTGTGTTCACAGTATCCTTTCCACTTCGATTAATAGAAATTTAAGAGTTGTATTGGTTGTTTTACAGAACCACGTTGGTCTACATAAGAGCAATTCTGCTTCTAGACAGTATTAGCTTGCGAACTGAGAATCACCTAATGCATTCCTGAAACAAACAACTGTTTTCTTGAATATTTGAAGGCCTTTTGTACTCATCACTAACTAATATCCAGGCAAACACATTTTAACCAGAAAGTTAATACCTTGCTTACTGGTTATAAATAGGTAAAAATCTTACATATCCTACAAATTCATACTTTAAAATTGTATAATAAGGCAGGATAGATGGTTTAATAATGTATTTGTTATGAGAACCTAATTTCATTCCTCAGTATCCAAATAAATAGAGAGGCATTTCAGCACATGTATGCAATCCTAGGATTGTGGTGTAAGGAGAAAGACAAACCTGGGGCTTGTTTGTCAATCCATGAGTTCCAAGTTCAGTGAAATATCTGATAAAAAATAAAACGGAGAATCAGTGAGGAATATACCTGATATGAACATCTGGCTTCAACACATGTATGTGCCCTCCTCAGACATGTGCACATGCCTAGGCAGATGGATTATCTTTAGGGCTCCATTTTCTTTTACCTAAAACTGTCTCAGATATTGGGGGTAGATAAAAGGAGCCCCAGTCTCTCTCTCTTTCTGAATGAACCTGTTCCAATTTCCAGTATTTAAATTTGACATGTATTCTACTCTTTGCATCCTGACTTTCTATAAATTGTAAACATTAACTTTGTTTATTCAAATTCTTAATTGCACACTGCCTTAGTTTTTAGAGTTATCAAGGACATGCATTTATGTCTATGCTATTTGCTCTATACCACCAAGGCATCTACAACAATCACACATACTAAATTAGGTAAGAGGTGAGAATGAGAGAATATCTGATGGGAATTTTAGGTAGTTTATTTATAGCTATCTTATGTGTTTTATTTTCTGTTTCTTTCTCTTTTCTGATGTAGTTTTAGAAAGGTTAAAGGGAATAGTGTTTTAGAGATGGAGCTGAGCTGGCTAGCTGGGTTTAGGAGATTTGATAGTCAAAATTAAGTCACTGAAAATAGTACTGAAGAGTATTGGAGAAGCATATTATGGCATTTTCAGTGAGAAGACAGTTTTGAGGGTCATCCTAATAGAAACTAATCATTAGAATTTTCCCTTTCCTACATGCTATCTTCCAAATATCATCCCTATCCCATAGTGACTACTTCACCATTCCTCTTCCAAATCTCACATTTATAGACTGACTTCCACAGCAAGGTGTTGGGATAAAATGTTGACAGGTGGCTTAAAAAATAGTTTGAATTAAATTCAATTTTTCATACCTTATGTTACAAATTATATTAACTTTAGAATTTATCAACCAGGTTAACTGCTGTAGGAAAGGATGCATCTAAGTACAGAAAGAATATGAGGAGAAGCTATGGGCAGAGAAAAGTCTGAATTTTCAGTGTAGGGATTCTAATTACCTACTCCCATTTCACACAGAATGTTTATGAGAGGACATGTTAGTTTTCCGTGACTGACAAAATACCATACATATGAAAAAGAATAAAGATTTTTGGCTCTCATTTTCAATCCTTTTGGTATAAGGTTATTTCTGTGATGAGGTGTAATATGGAATAATGATGGTTCATCACAGGAAAGGTGTTTACATAATTGCTGTCAGGAACCAGACAGGAGAATTATCTCTGTGGGAAAAATATCAGTTTTTTGGGGAACATGCCCAGTGACCGACTTACTCTGACTAGGCTACAGTTTCTACCCTTTGTTCCAACCCACTAATACCAGTCCACTATAAATCTATCAAAAAACTAGTCAATTGATTATATCAGAGCTCTCAAAATCCAAACCAGCTAGGTACCAAACTACAAAACAAGAGTCTTTTAGGAAGGTATTTTGATCTTAAATATAACAGAGTAGAAAGATATTTTCTGGAGAAAGAAAGGTAAATTTAATGACAGAAGTTACTGTACTATAGTATGTAGAAATTGGAATAGTAGAGAATTATTCTAAGATAATTTTCTATCAGGCAAACAATAACAAATACCTGTGGATAAAGAAGTGCATAAAGTATCATGAATATCAATACAGGATTGGATTAGTTTTGTGAGAAAATTGTAATCCTCTTAGTTCACAAGTGACCTAGAATGCTAAGCACATATCAGACACTAAGCTTCATGGGCCATGCTGGTATAGTGGCTATGTTCATCAGATTCAGACAGAAACATTGTAACTTGAATCTGTCAGTATAAGGGAGGCAACTGTTCTCATTCCGTCAGAACTCAGTAGGGCACTGTAACCTATGCTATATGGTTTGCCATATAACAAGACAATCATGTCAAAATTTGACACTAATCAATTTAGTATGCAATGTTTGCTTCTGAAAAAGATAGAGATCTGTGCTTTGTACTCTATTTAATATGATGGATCCAACTCCCCAACTCCATTAATAGCCATCTTATAGAGAAGCTATGTAAATAGTATTGGTTTCCATCCTCTGGCTATATGGGTCTTTATACTAAGATTTCCTCTCTCCCTCTCTCTCCTTCTCTCTCCCCCCCTCCCTCTCTCTCTCTCCCTTTCTCTTCCTCCTCCCTCTCTCTCTCCCTCTCTCTCTGACTAAATTATTCTGGAATATAAATATAGGGCTATGAATTCTTATGTTATTCTCATCTCGTGTTACTCTTTATTAAGCCCTATAGCAAGTTAATTACATATTTACAAAGTGAGTGACAAAGTATATAAGGTACTAGTTAGAAGTTGCTTTGATTGTCTGAAGCTATGCTTGCAAAGAAAAAGTATCAATAGAAATTGAACCCATAATGATGTTAATGCTGATTTCCACATGGCTCATTTCCAAATGAGATAACCACCTTTATTATGAATAAATTTTGAAATCAAACCATACAATATTAATTTTTACTGTATATTTAGATATGGAAATAAGCACACTCTTTTTTATTAGATATTTTCTTTACATTTCAAATGATTTCAAATGATATCTCCTTTCCCAGTTTCCCCTCGGGGAAAAAAAAAAAACCAAAACTGTTCCTTCCTCCCCTCCCCCTCCCACCAACCCAACCTCTCCTGCTTCCTGGCTCTGGCATTCCGCTACACTGGGTATAGAACCTTTACAGGACCAAAGGCCTCTACTCCCATTGATGACCTACTAGGCCATCCTCTGATACCTATGCATCTGGAGCCATGAGTACCACCTTGTGTACTCTTTGGTTGGTGGTTTAGTCCCTGGGAGCTCTGAGGGTACTAGGTAGTTCATATTGTTGTTCGTCCTAAGGGACTACAAACCCTTCAGCTCCTTGGGTCCTTTCTCTAGCTCCTTCATTGGGGACCCTGTGCTCAGTCCAATGGATGGCTGTGAGAATCTACTTCTGTATTATTCGGCACTGTCAGAAATTCTCAGCAAACAGCTATATCAGACTCCTGTCAGTCAGAACTTGCTGGCATTCACAATAGTGTCTGGGTTTGGTGATTGAATATGAGAAGGATTCCCAGGTGGAGCAGTCTCTGGATTGTTCTTCCTTCAGTCTCTGCTCCATAGTTTGTCTCTGCGACTCCTTCAAAGAGCATTTTGTTCCCCCTTCTAAGAAGGATCAAATTATCCACACTTGGGTCTTCCTTCTTCTTGAGTTTCTTGTGGATTGTGGACTGTATTTTGGGTATTCAGAGCTTCTGGGCTAATATCCAATTATCAGTGAGTGCATACCATGTGTGTTCTATTGTGATTGGGTTACACTCAGGATGATATCCTCCAGATCCATCCATTTGCCTAAGAATTTCATTCTTTTTAATAGTTGAGTAGTACTCCATTGTACAAATGTACGACATTTTCTGTATCCATTCCTCTGTTGAGGTTGTTTCCAGCTTCTAATAGTGAGAACAATCTTTACTAAGTCAAAATATACAATTACAAGTTGTATTAACTTTACTTCCCTGTTAAAAATCAGTACAAAGTAAAAAGTATCTGATGTCATATAAATAGGATACACACAGCAAAAATGACTCCATCCCAGTGAACAAGACATCAAAATTGGCATAATTAAATGAATGTTTGTTTTGGACAATGCAACATTTTTTATAATTCTCATTGGCAACAAATACTTTATCTTCTGGAATAGCTTTGATTCAGTTGTTCCAGAAATATTGCAGGTTGGCAGAAACCTAATTTCAACTGTTATATTATGGCAGCCTTCAAGCTACTTTCTGAAGTATTGTAGAAATAATACCAACACACTCTGAGTGGCCTTTTTCAAGCACTGATAATACTTCAGCCAGTTTCTAAACAGTAACAGTCAAGAAAGGTAGGAACCTTTCTTTCCTGGTGCCCATCACTTTGCAACAGTATTACTAATAGATTTCAGATAGTCACTTCATATACTTAGCTTACTCACAACTAAGTTATGCTTTTTCTCCTCAAGAGCCATGTCTCTATCAGCATCTTCTTTTCATCATTACAAACTCCTAAGACTATTCAACTCAGAATGCTGTTTTCCTACTAAAGTTTGGTTGCTATAGTTTCATGGATGATAGTAGCAAGAATGTGATTCCTGGACCTTATTATTCACAGCACAGCAAGCTAAAGGAGCTTTATGCTTTTCTGTTTCCTTTAACTGTGGTCTCACTGGGATAATAGAATAGCACAAGTAGATACTGGGCCCAGTGGGTTGTGTCTCACATGAGGAAGCTCAAGTTCAGGGAAATGTAATCTTATAAAATGGGCAGCATAACATCGCTTTAAAATTTTCAAGCTGTGAAGGGGCTGCTTATCCTTTCTTCTAGAAAGAGACAGTATCACTCTCTTCCTAGGTTGTTCTATAATCATGCTGGAGAGAATATACAAAATAATTGCCTGCTCATGGAAACTTTAGAGACTCATATTATATTATATCATTTTTCTTCAATGTAATAAACTATCTGAAGATAAATGATAGATAAACAAAAGACATATATTTGCCTAACAGTTTTTGAAACAAATTCCATTAGCTGGCACCACGTTCAGTCTATCCTTTGCTGAGGACCTCAGGACCATGGGATCATGGAGAAAGTGATATCATGACAATAAATCCAAGAAAAGAGTAAGTTTGAACCAGATTTACTTCATTTTTTTTAATTTTAGATATTTTCTTTATTTACATGCGAATTTCTCCATTCCCAGTTTCCCCTCC
>NC_045030.1:125812588-125813180 GCF_008632895.1 Mastomys coucha
GTCCCTGCCACCCTGCAAGTCCCCTGCGACTTGTGGGGCCTGTTCCTCCAAGCTGGCTGCTCTGGTCTCAGAACTTCACCCGAGAAATTGGTGGATCCCGGGCGGGTCACTGGGTTAAGGTGCTCTCTTGAGGTAGACCCTCCACTTGCAGGGAAGGGGCAGAGAAGGACGCTGTTCCTCCTCTGTCACTAAGAAGCTGAGAGGATCCTGTCCCTGCTGTCCTGCGGCTCCCCTGAGAGTTGTGGGGCCTGTGCCTCCTGGCCGGCTACTGTGGTCTCAGAAACTCACAGGAGAGAAAATGGTGGATCCCACCTGGGTCTCTGGCTTAAGGTGCTCTCTGGAGGTAGGCCCTCCACTTGCAGGGAGGGTGCAGAGAAGGACGCTGTTCCTCCTCTGTCACTTGGAAGCTGAGAGGATCTTGTCCCTGCCGCCTTGCTGCTCCCCTAGTCGTGGGGCCTGTGCCTCCAGGCCGGCTGCTCTGGTCTCTTAACCTCACCCAAGAGAACTTGGGGGATCCCCTACTTCATTTTTTTTAACTTTTATTGCATTATGATGAGAAAAGTTATATGATTTCAATTTATCTGAATTTGTT
>NC_045030.1:125814025-125825055 GCF_008632895.1 Mastomys coucha
GCTATTTGACTTGAGTGAGTGACTTCATTCTCAGCCCACAGAGAACAGGTTACACTCATTTAAGAAATAGTGTAAGTATTAAGATGGTCTATCCATAAAGTCATTTGCCAAGTGTTTCAATGAACAATAGTTCTGCTTGGAGGGTGGCACAGACATTAGGTGAGGGTAAGAATTTGGTTCATTACCTGTGATATTTTGGAAAAGCATTCATCTCAGAGAAAGAGTAACTTACAAAGTCCTCTTCTTCAAACTTGATACAAGAATTACAAACGTCAAGCAAAGCATTCAGTCTCACACTTTGTTGTTCCCTTACAAGCCACCTCCTAGTTAATTTGTCTGTTTCTTTTAGGTATATAAATACTTTTGAAATATATAAGCTGTTCTGAAAACCATAGTATAGTGTAAAAACATGACATAAACAATACTACTAATAGAGAGGCTGTGATAGGAGAAGCAAGATTTCAAGACCCTTATGTTGTACACAGCCAGACACTGTCACAAACAAACAAGCTGAAAGTATATATAGATTGTTCAAAGTTGGACCTATTTCTCCAATTATGAAATTAGAGCGACCATTGGATGACAATCAACAAATTTGTAATTCCTCATGCTATTGTATTTCAATTGATTAGGATATGTTAGTAATATTAATTTTCATATTAATATATTAAGAAAAAGTATTTGTTACTTCCTGTTGTTTTTGTTGTAAGAGGTGGAATTAGGTTTATGTGGATTTGTTGAAAATATTACCTTTTTGCTTCTTCTAGGGTGTAGTTTTGCTCCTAATGTTGATGTTTTCCATCTATTATCCTTTGTAGGGCTGGATTTGTGGAAAGATATTGTGTAAATTTGGTTTTGTCATGGAATACTTTGGTTTCTCCATCTATGGTGATTGAGAGTTTTGCTGGGTATTATAGCCTGGGCTGGCATTTGTATTCTTGTAGGGTCTGTATGACATCTGCCCAGGATTTCTTCTAGCTTTCATAGTCTCTGGTGAGATGTCTGGTGTAATTTTGATAGGCCTGCCTTTATATGTAACTTGACCTTTCTCCCTTACAGCTTTTAAAATTCTTTCTTTGTTTAGTGCATTTGGTGTTTTTATTATTATGTGTCAGGAGTAATTTCTTTTCTGGTCCAGTCTATTTGGAGTTCTGTAGGCTTCTTGTATGTTCATGGGCATCTCTTTCTTTAGGTTAGGGAAGTTTTCTTCTATAATTTTGTTGAAGATATTTGCTGGCCCATTACATTATTATATCATGTGATATCATGACAAAATATCCAAGAAGAGAGTAAGTTTGAACCAGATTTACTTCTTTATAGCAAATTTTCATAAGAAAAAAGATTCCTATAAAGTATTACTATCATGTTCTGTGATGATTTGTATATGCTTTACCCATGGTGTGGCATTATTAAAAGGTATGGTCTGGTTGGAAGAAGTGTAGCCTTTTCGGAGAAGGTATATCTCTGTGGGCATGGGCTTTAAGACCCTCATCCTAGCTGCATGGAAGCCAGTCTTCTTCTATCTGCCTTTGGAAGAAGAAGTAGATCTCTCAGCTCCTCTAGCCCCATGTCTGGCTGGATGCTGCTATTCTTCCACCTTGATGATAGTGGAGTGAACCTCTAAGCTTGTAAGCCAGGCCCAATTAAATTCTACCTTTTATAAGAGTTGCTTTTGACATGGTGTCTCTTCACAGCAATGGAAATCCTAACTAAAACACTGCCTTCTGAGGATATCAATCCCAAGGAAGTGAATGATTTGTACTAAATCCTGTCACTAAAGATACCACCAAGTCATACCATCAAAGGTATGTACACTTAGCTTATTGCTCAATGAGCTTTGAAGATAAATGATATAGAAATTTATCTCCCAATAAGTATACATGTGGTCATTGTATACAAACCTTAATACAACTGATCCTGAAAGTTAGGCCCCCAGTATAATATAACTCATGTAATAAAATAAAATAGTATTTATATGAAATGTATTTTGTAGAGACAGACTTTAAAGTTGTTGCCTTTCTAGAAAGTCAGAGTTAAAATTGAGGAAATTGAGAAGATAATATAATCATCTGTCACCAATAATGGCAGTTTTAGTTTCTTTCTTAAAAGCAGAGAAAAGTACCTGTTCTTCTGATTAGAAAAACATGTTGGGTACATGTTTGTTACAGATATAAATACATGATCATATGTATGTATACATTTTCATGAGTTTAGTCTCTGTTTTATGGGGAAAACAAGAAGTTTGCAAAACTAGTCATGTTTATAAAAATTACTTCAAATATTCTTTATTTATTGATTAAATATTATTTGCAAAGCTTTCTGAATGTCAGTTACACAGAACTTAACACAATATAGTCTGTTATAAGAATTTCAGATAGTGGGAAAGAAATATAAAAAAAAATCACCTAACAAATAAATTTTCTAAGGTGTTCTAACAAAAAAACTACAGTAAGAAAATTCTTTATTAATATATTCTTTTTGAAACAATAGTGGCAAAGGCACACACACACACACACACAGAGAGAGAACAATGTAACTTAAATTAAGACTGTTGGCAGTTGTAAAAAAAGCACCAAAATTTTATGTGCCTATTTTACAAAGTATAAATAATGTTAGCTTGAAACATTTCTTTCTAAAGTAAGATTGAGAATGTTAGAAAATAAAAATTCAGTAAACACTAAATACAAAAATAACAAAGCTATTTAGAAATGATAATTTGAAATAAATATATAATAATTTATTTGCCTTTTCATCCATGTCTGTATATATGAAGGTTTATAGTAGAATAATTTATATTCAATATCCTATATAATATAAAAATATTCATTTATATGCAACCGAGGTTTCCCAAATTTTAAGATTTTATTTACTTCTAATATGGATTAAAACAAAGCATTTCTTATATAGTTGAATAATACTATATGCTTTCCAACTCTTTTTAACATATTCTGCAAATGTGATCACTATCCTTTAGTTGGTATGAGCAAAATGGGACAACATCAAATGCTTTTTATATTTTCTTAGTTCCCTTTGGTCTCTCCTTTGTCTTATTCTTGAAAGTTCTGAAGATAGTAAGAATTCATACAAATTTTATGCAAGTGTAGTTTGGAAGTGCAAAACACTAAACGCCTCATTAGGCAAAACTCTCAACATCAGCATGAGAGTTAGGAAAATAAATCTCAGTTCTCTGTCTTACCTAAACAGAGTCCTGAGATAAAAGTCCATATGGATAACCAATGGGACTGTTAGATAAAGCAACCAGGGACATGTCATTTTTCCCTAAGCTCTCATAATGTTCTTGCTTTGTTTTCCTTGTTCTTTATTATTGTTCTCAAGGACAAATATACAATACAAAGTTTCTCTGGTTTCTATTGAACCCTCAGTAAGAAAGTTGTCTAGTCTTGCATCAGAGTTTCTAGGTTTATGTGATTAGCTTGTTCTTATGTGATTTGCATTGAGTAAAACATATAAGAACACCTCTTTTATGAAAAGAGAGTGATTGTATTTTAAACTTTCTTCTACACATTTTCTGTGAATAATCTGCTTTATTTCTAAATGGATTATCAGCTTTCCCAGTAATATTTACTAAAGCAATATTACATCCTTAACCATCTTTTTATGAAAACTTTCAAATATAGAGAAGTTGTATTTGCTACAGACTGAAAACTTTGCTCCTCCTCAAATTCACATTTTTAACATATTATCTCCTGTGTCATCATACTCGGAAATTATACCTTAAAGAAGAGATTAGCAAAGTGACAATAGAGTTCATAATTAAAGTTTTAAGAAAATATTTCTTATGGATTTTATAAGAGATGGACAACTTACATTTTTGCAATCATAAAAATATATATATACATGTATAAAATGATATGAACTTTTGTAATAATAATAAACAATATAAAAGCACAGTTATATATAAAAATATTTTTTATTCTGTCATTCTGTTACTATTGAAAGCATAATTGATTTCATATTTTAGCTCTTGTGACTAATACTACAATTAACATTAGAATGCAAATATCATTTTGCTATGAAAATTTCCTTTTTCTTATACTTTCAATATGATTGGTCATTAAATTATTTGCTAGTACTATATTTTCATATTTAGGATCTCATGTAGTACCTTTCACAATGGCTATATCTGTATTAATTTATATTCTTACCAACATTCTATAAGATTTTCCTCCCCATATTTACTATAATTGGTTATTTTTGCAGTTTTGTTAATATTAGTCATTTTTACTGTAGAGAGATAATAACTTCTTGTGGTTTTAATTTATATTTCCCTGATGGTCAATGAGTTTTTTATTACTTTCTCTTTTTACAATTTATATTTTCTTCCTTTGAGAAATGCCCTTTTTGACAATTTTCCCATTTTTAAAACTTAATTACATATTTTAGTTATACATTTTGTCCCTTGTGTATATTAGATATTCATATTTTGTTGAATAAACAATTGGCAATTATTTTCCCTAACTGTACAGGTTACTTCTTCACTCTGTTAATTACTTCCTATACTATGCAAAAACTATTTAGAGCCTCTTGTGCTTATTTCTGCATTTTAGTACTTTCACTTCTAATTCTATGTCAAGTGCCCATAGTATTTTAATAGAAGTTGAATTGAAGCAGAAACCAATGATTCTATTTTCCTGTGTCCTTTAGTAAACACTCAGTGCTACTCAGAAGTGTCTCTGTGTTTTAGTGATTCAATTTCTCTATTTTCCCTGCTAGATTCATGTAGTTTTGGCTGTATTTTATTGAAGTTCACTTAGTTTCCCGAAACCACTGATTTTCACTTGTCAGATAAGCCATATGTCTGCATTTCTTTATGGTCTGTCACGGGACTATTTTTTTCAATTGGGTGACATCCACTTTTCATGATTGCTGATGACCCTTTTAGTCACACATTGATGTCTGCATGTTGAAGGGAGGTATTCATTCCATCCTATGGAATTGAAGTTTATATAGGGATTGCTTTAAAAATAAATCTACTGTGACATTACTAAGCAGATAATTTATTATGGTTCTTGAGCTGAAATCCAGTGCAACCATTAGAGAGCTAAGAACCATCCTAGCACAAGACTTCTTGGATGAATACATTACTGGGGTAGAGTTTGTTAGTCATCATGCTAGTTAATTTTCTCATCACAATATATCTGACAAATACAATTTTAAGGAGGTAGAGTTTTATAGCTCATACTTTAATGGTAATGAAAACATAGCTACTGGGACTGTCTATTGTCTGTTGTATCAAAAGATAATACACTGATGAGTAGACATTGTTTTAAGATGTCATGGATGTCTCAGGGGTTTACTGCTGAATAAGCTTACCCTTTCTAATTCTTTCTGAATTTTGGCTGGCTGGTTTAACTCAGCTGTTCAGGGTCAAAACTCCTCTCCAAGCTGATTGATTTGAACTGTCTTCTCTTGGCTTCTCATTCAATTGCTCTGTTTGGAAAAATGGCCCCAGAATTCCACAAACTGAGCTGCATTGACTGTATTGACAGCACAAGCTGAAGGGGACTGAATGGAACTTCAGGAATTCAAATGTACTCAACTGCATTCAACTGAACTGCACTGCACTGAACTCCACTACATTTCCTAAACTCAACTGATCTGCTTTCACTGAACTGCCCTCCACTCCTTTCTCACTCTGCATTGATTTTAGGTAGCCCCTCTTTCCAGTATTTTCTCATGAGAATTGGATGTATCCTATTTCTCACTCATTCTGTCAAATCTTTCACTGCTAGTTGAATCAGTCACTTTCAAGCACGATTTCTTCCTTCTATAAACTAAATTGACCACCATTGCTTGGGATTAAAGGTGTATTCTAAGGGTATATCTGCATTCCATCCAGAGAGATTATAGGTGCATCATTCCAGCTGTATCACATAGATTTAGAATGTCTTTGGATGTGATTTCCTTGTTAGAGCAGCCATGTAATTTGATTAAATTTCTTGTACACAGAGATCAATGGTAGACAGATGCCAGGGCTAAAGACAGGAGTTAAAATCAGGATGTATTCATGGTCTATCTTGGGTAATCTATGGGAATCTATTAGGTCTCATGTCCTGAGAATTCCACAGTCAACCAGAGTATACTAACAGCTGGGGATCAAGAAATCTGCAATACTTATCCCTGAATGCCAACTTACTAAGTTTTAGATTAATCATGGGGGAAAAGAACTTCTGGTCATATTTATGACAGATTATCCAGATTGGGTTAATTTAGGTGGGGAGGTTCACCTTAATTGTGGATGACACCATTGTGTTGTTTAGGATGCTGACCTGAATGGAATGAAAAGAAGTCAAATGAGCACCAGGATTCATAGTGCTGTTTCCTGACCATGAGAACAGTGTGACCAGCTGCTTCCCATTTCTGCTTCCATGACATCACTGCCATGATAAGTATAAGTGGAAACTTCTAGTCCTTTGGAAAGTTATATCAAATGATGTTTTGCTGGGGCACTCTGATGAAAGGATTTGCTAAAGCAAACACGTGAAAGACTGTTTTCCTATAGCAGACACAAATGAATATTTGGATATAGCTGATGCACTCTTCTATACACTGCAAACATCTGGACACACATGCATAATCCCCAATGCACAATCAAATTATAATATTAATATATATATTAATTCAAAAGCTTATTATGTATTTTACTCTTGTATAAGATTCTAGTGTAGATATTAAAATTGGAAATTTATTGGGAAATAATAATATACTTAGTGGTATATCATTATGACATGCATCATTATCATTCTCCTCAGAAGCAAATCCCAAAGAGAAAGTATTGAGGACTCCTACTTATTCTTGTTAGTACATAGTCTCTAAAAGAAAGTTTCTGTATCCTAGATTTCAAGATCAAGAGAAAAAATATTTTCTTTCATGGAAAATTTTTGATTAGCTCTTTGAGAATTTCATATAATACATTTTCAACATGATCATTTATATCAGAACTCCTCCCATAACCACTCTCTCTATCCTCCAATTTATTTCCAATTCTGATCTTCTTTTTGTTGTTGTTGTTGTTGTTGTTTTTTGTTGCTGTTGTTTTTCTGTCTATTGTAGTCTGAGCTGAGTTGAGTCTTGTGAGATGTACATGCCCTGGTTGGCCACATAATTAAAAAATCTGAGTCTACCTTTTAATCATTGATCAAATTATAATAGTTCTTTACATTTGGGAGAGTAATTTGTGGCTACTTCATGCTGGAATTTTATCTGGAATGAATTTATGCAGGTCTTATATACATTTTCACAATTGATGTGACATTATATATAGAATTCCTCTGACGGGAAAATTCAGTTTCCTTGTATTCGTCAACCACCCTGGCTCTTAAAATCTTTTCTTCCTTACTTTCTCAATGATCATTGTTGGTGAGAGGGGTATAAAATGTATATGACGTTCAGAACTGACTATTCACCTATCTCTTATTCTGTGCATGTTTTACCAGGTGAGGTTTTGTATGGTAATAGCCAACTACTGCAAAAAAAAAAAAACAAAAACAAAAAAACAAAAAACAAAAAACAAAAAAAGGCTTCCTTGAAAAGAGTTGAGAGATGAACTAAGGTGTGGAGCTGTGGATTACAGAAATAAGTCATTAGAAGTCTGTTTAGCATATTAAATGTATTAGATTCTTCCCTAGAACCTACAGGTTCTTAGCACTTTTAACACTGACAAGTATATACATATACCCAAAAGATGCTCCAACATCTCCCAAAGACAATTGCTCAACTATGTTCACAGCACCTTTCTTCATAAACCACTTTCTTGCCAGAAACTGGAAACAACCTCGATATTCCTCAACTGAAGAATGGATAAAGAAAATGTGGTTCATTTACACAGTGGAACACTAGTCAGCCATTAAAAACAAAGACACCATGAATTTTGCAGGCAAATTGATGAAAATCAAGAATATCATTCTGATTGAGGTAATTGAGTCCCCAAAGGACACATATGGTATGTATTCACTTATAAGGGGATATTAGCCATAAAATATAGGTATCATGCTACACTCCACAGACTACAGACAAAAAGAAGCTCAAAAAGATGAAAGCCCATAGCCGAGCAGTGGTGGCCCATGCCTTTAATCTCAGCACTTGGGAGGCAGAGTTCTGAGTTCAAGGCCAGCCTGGTCTATAGAGTGAGTACCAGGACAGCAAGGGCAGAGAAACCTTGTCTTGAAAAACCAAATAAATAAATACTTAAGTAAATAAATAAATAAATAAATAAAATTAAAGAAAGAAAGAAGAAGGCCCAAGTCAGGAAGGTTGAATCTCACTTGAAAGAGGGAATAAAATAGTCATAAGAGGCAGATGAAGTGAGGGAACTGGAAGGGAGGGGAGATGTGAAAGGGGTCGGTTCAGGATAATTTGTAGGAAAAGACAGGAGAGAGTCTGTATGGCCATAAAAATGAATGGAAATCTGTAACTAACAGAGGTTAAGAGTAGGGGGTGAGCATTTCCAGGACAAAACAGATACATGGAGCAAGAGAATCAATGGGGCTGACCTTAGCTGTGACTCACAACATTGAGGGTATGGAACATGAAAAGGCTACCTTCTATAGCCAGGCAGAAACCCCAGTGGATTATAGATTGATGCAGCCAACAACCCACATACAAGACTTTCAATCCAAAATGTATTTTGTCTACAAGAAATGGAGGCATGGAGGATTGAGCAGAGACTGGGAGAATAGCCAAACAATAGTTGGCCCAATTTGAGACCTATCCCATGGGCAAGTACCAACCCCTAACACTATTAATGATACTCTGTTATGCTTGCAAATAGGAGCATATTATCCTCTGAAAGTCTCCACCCAGCAGCTGATTCAAACAGATGCAGACACCCACAGCCAAACACTGCACAGAGCTTGGGGACTCTCATGGAAGAATAGGAAGGATTGCATGCCCTGAAGTAGATAGGAACTCCACAGGAAGACCAACAGAGTCAAGTAACCTGGACCCTTGGGGATCCCAGAGACTGAACCACCAACCTAAGGACATACACTGGCTGGCATGAATCCTCCATACACATATGTAGAAGATGTGCAGCTTGGTCTTCATGTAGGTCCCTAACAACTGGAGTGGAGGCTATACCAAAAGCTGTTGCCTGTCTCTAGGATATCTTCTTCTAGTTGGGCTGCCTTGTCTGGCCTCAGTGCAAGGAGAAATGCCTAACTTCACAGAGACTTGAAGTGCCAGAGGGCCCCATTAGCTCAGAGGAAAGACAAGGAAGGATGGAAAAGGATTGTGTGATGGAGTGACCAGGAGGGATTTAAAGTGAATAAGTAAAATAAATTTTAAAAATATAAAATTTAAAACATCTAATAAAAAATGCCAAGTATGATTTCCATCTAATAGAGTAGGCCTTAAATCCAATCAGAAAGTCATTGGACGTTTGTGACATTTATTCAATTATTGTGCCACTCTTGTGACACCAGTCATTGTTATAGCTGGTCCATAGCTGGATAAAACTGAGAATTACTTGTTTGCAATATGCTATGCATATTACTTGTAATATGGATAGCATCTTCTGGCTCCATGGAAGTTACTAAGGATAAAGCCTCCAGGTCAGTATATGAGCCTGGTTTTCCAAAGAGCATCCATGTATGCAATGATTTCTTTCTTCTGATAAGTTTATTTCATCGACTGCAGTTTTTAACTTTATAATCAGTTCTGTGATAGTTTTTGTCTTATGTATTTAAATTATGCCCAAATTGTTAGAAAAAACCTATTTCTCTTACACAGTAAAAATGATAACTTTTCTGTGAAGAAATTAAAATGTGATAAATAAGAAAAACATATTTTGTATTTCCAAAGAAGAAATAAATATTATTAAATGGTTCATCCTAATTTAAAACCCACTAAAGATTCAGGGTTGTCTGTACTGATTAGTATTAAATTATTAAATTTACAGAAATTAGAACCTTCTGAGTATTATCTATGAAGAATTATTGTGATTACATTAATCAAAGTAGGATTATTTTCCAGGACATGGTTTCTCAGGGTAGCCCAGGCTGTCCTTTAACTCACTCTGTAGACCAGGCTGGTCTCAAACTCAGAGAACTGCCTGCCTCTGCCTCCGAAGTCCTAGGATTAAAGGCATGCGCCACTACTGCCAGGCTAGGAAATTGTAATAAATGCTTACATTTATTAAAAAGTTATGCTGCACATTAAATAAAGAATATTTACCTTTTAATTTAAAAAGTAAACATATAGAAAAAAAGTAAACATCTATTTCCTTGAAAAAGTACTGATTGACCTTACAGATTTTGATTTAATCAAAGTACACATTTAGTCTATCCACATTTATTCTATGATATTTTTATCATTGGATCTTTTTTATGTTTCAATTGTTTTTTATGGATATTTTGCTATTTTTATTGAAATAAGGTTATTTTTCAAATAATATATTCTCTTTTTCTGCATAACTCCCTCATCCCTGAGAGGAGAAGTTTGATGAAGACATCATGTATTGGGCTGAGTGTTCCAAACTCTTTCACTCTTTGCATGTTGTCTAGTTATGGGTCTCCTTTTTAGTTTCCATATCATGTAAAAAGAAGCGTCTCTGATAATGGCTGAATGAGGCACTAGCTTATTGGTATAGAAAAAATGTCATTCAGAGTCATGTTATTGATAAGTTTTTGTAGAAAACTTTGCTCTTCTAATGTCTTGAATTAATATTATGAAATGATATGTAAAAGCACTAATTGTCATAGAAAACAATGTGTCACTGTGTTTCCATATTTGATCTGATGAGTATTTTGTTCCCCCTTCTAAGAATGACTGAAAGGGCTATACTTTCATCTTCCTTCTTCTTGAGCTTCATGTGGTCTGTGAATTGTATCTTGGGTGTTCCAAGCTTTTGGGCTAATATTCACTTATCAGTGAGTGCATACCATGTGTGGGTTTTTTTTTGTGACTAGGTTACCTCACTCAGTAAATTTTTAGGTTCAACCATTGCCTAAGAATTTCATGAATTCATTGTTTTTAATAGCTGAGTAGTACTCCATTGTATAAATGTACCA
>NC_045030.1:125825603-125827154 GCF_008632895.1 Mastomys coucha
TGATCCACTTGGACTTGAGCTTTGTACAAGAAGATAGGAGTGGATTGATTTGCATTCTTCTACATGCTGACCACCAGTTGAACCAGCACCATATGTTGAAAATGCTGTCGTTTTCCACTAGATGATTTTAGCTCCTTTGTCAAATATCAAGTGATCATACACCTATGTGTATGTGATGTTCATTTCTGGGTCTTCAGCAGAGACTTAAGGAAAGGTCATCCAGAGACTGCCCTACCTGGGGAACCATCCCATATACAGTCACCAAACACCAGCACTATTGTGGATGCCAAGAAATGCATGCTGGCAGGAGTCTGATATAGCTATCTCCTTAGAATCTTTGCCAGAGCCTGACAAATAGCAAGGCAGGTACTCATAGCCAACCATTGGACTGAGAACAGGGTCCCCAATTGAAGAGTTAGAGAAAGGACTGAAGGAGTTGAAGGGATTTGCAACCCATAGTAAAAACAACATGATCAAACAACCATACCTCCCAGAGCTCCTAGGGGCTGAGAATACCAAAGAATAAACATGGAGGGACCCATGGCTCTAGCCACATACATGGCAGCCTTGTCATGCATCAATGGGAGAAGCCTTTGATCCTGAGAAGACTCTATACCCCAGTGTAAGGTAATGAAATGTCAGGTAGGCAGGAGTGCTTGGGTGAGAGAACACCCTCATGGAGACAGTGGAAGGCAGAATGGAATGTGGGTTTCATGCGGAAGGGGATAACATTTGAAATGTAAATAAAGAAAACATCCAATAAAAAAGATAATGACACTTTTTGCTTTAGATTGTCGGATTGAAATTAAGGAATCAAGGAAATATCAATAGTGTCCAATATGTACTCAGTCTATATTTTTAATATACTGTACTATATAACAAGCAAATGATCAAATACTTGAGGTTACTTGAATGGTAACTGAGTAAGAAATGTTGATCATTGTAATATATTCATGGTGACACATATCTAAATATAAAATATTTCCATATGTAAAATAAATTCTCTATTATCCTCATGCAACAAAAGAGAAAACAATGTGCCTGTTGCTAAAGGTACAACTAGAAAAAAATAAAGGAAAGGTAAATATATACTGCCAAGAAATTATCATGGTCCTTTCATGTATTTGCTTCCACATTATTTCCACCTGAAATATTTTACTTTATTACTGTTAGTTTATAATAGCAGTGCATGATCAAATCGTATAACTTACCTATAATTCCAATAATTATAGCACACACACTAATTTTATGTCTTAACAATTATAATATTAATTACTAAATGATAGACCATTAAGTATACCTTTGATTATTTATTCAAGCTGATGCTTATAATTTATATGAATAATGTTTTTCCAATTTTGAATCAACTTACATATAAAATGAAAATATTTAAATAAAATATACTGCAAGTAGAGAAATAGTGTAAGTAGAAGTAAATTTTATATATTAAAAACCTACTGTCATGCAAAAGCAGAAAAAAGTGAAAATATATGAATATAATTATGTAACAAATACATTTGCATACATATATAATTATATATTTATATTATA
>NC_045030.1:125827164-125837125 GCF_008632895.1 Mastomys coucha
GTAAATTATGTATAATTTAGTACATGTAATTTTTACTTATATATAGTATATATGGTTAAAATTTGTGGAAGAAAATAACATACAAATGTAACAGGCAAAGCAAACATATTATAAATGGACTATACATGTCAACATGTAATGAACATGTAATGTGTAAAAAACTTAATTGCTTACTTCACAAAATAAATCTTTAAAATCCAAAAAAGATTTAAATAGCACTTATATCCTATATGGCCACAATGCAATAACACCAGAAGCTGACAGAAAAAATGTCTTGTAAATTTACAAACACTTCACTTTACACAACTCATTATTGAATGATGAATGGGTCAAAAATAAAATTACTAAATAAAGAAAAAACTGTCATGAGACTAAATGAAAATGAAAATACCACAAAGCAAGAATTCTGAGACACAGTGAGAGCAGTCCTATGAGGGAAATTTACAGCTTTAACTGACTACATTAAAAAATCAGAAGGAACAGAAATAAATGACTTGAAGATGCAACTGAAAAATTTAGAAGTTAAAAACAAACTGAATCCAAACTTGACCAAAGGCAAGAAATAATTAAAATCAGTAGAAATCAATGAAGATCCAAAAAGTCAATATGAAGAATAAACTAAATCTAACAACTGATGCTTAGAGAAGATAAATAAGATCAGTAGAACTTGCTGCAACAAATTAAGAGAAAAGGAGTGAAGATACATGTTAAGTAAATCAGAATTGAACATGGAAACAAAACAGACAATAAATAAATTATAGTATCATAATGAAATTCTTTTAAAACCTGTACTTATTATACTGGAGAACTTAAAACAAATTGATAAATTTCAAGATGCAATTAAACCATCATAATTAACTGAAGAATTAGTCAACAATCTATACAGATCCATACCAAATTAACTGATTTAAATAGTAATAAAATCTTTCTGGCTTAAAAAAAGGCTGGGTTCAGATGGATTCACAGCAGAAATCTATAACTCAATAAATGTAATAAACCACAGAGATGGAACTGAAGACAAAATCACATGATCATTTTAACAGATGTAGGAAAAATCATTGACAATAATCCTTCATGCCTTCATGATAAAAGTCATAGAGAATATGAAGTTATAGGAAACATAGCTCAACATAATAAAAGAAATACCCAACTAACATCATCCAAAATGGAGAAAAGATACAAAAATTCATTTATAGATGGAATGCATTACCAATCAAAATCCTCATCTCATTTGTCACAAAAAAAAAGAAAAAGGGAGAAAAAAAAAGAAAAAGCTGTCCTAAAAATCATATAGAAGACAAAAGATCCTGGATAGTCAAAACAACCCTGAATAAAAAGAATGCTGGAAGAATTACCATTCCTGGTCTTAAGACATATTATAGAGCAATAGGAATAAAAACAATATGGTACTCATAAAAACAGGCCTATGAACCAACAGAACAAAATTGAAGTTCCAATCATGATTTCTCATAGTTTCAGTCCATAAATATTTGACAAAGATCCCAAAAATATAAGGTGAAGAAAAGAATGCATATGTAATGGTGCTCAAAATAAAACCTATATGCCTACATGGAGAAGAATGAAAGTAGCCACACATCTATCACCTTGAATGCAAAGCAACTGCAAATGGAACACAGACTTAAACATGAAATATAAAACATTGAAATGACTAGAAGAAAATATAGGCAGGATATATGCGTAGGAATATGATTCCATTTGCCCAAGAATTAAGGCTAACAGTTAACACAGGATTTAATAAAAGTAAAAAGCTTATGAACAGCTAAGAAAACAATCAAATAGGTGAAGATGAAGCCCACAGCATGAGAGAAGCTCTGCCAGCTATAATCTGATAGAGTATTAAGGTCCTGGGCACAAATATAAATGACGACTGCCTTGTATGCCCTCAATGGGAAAGGAGATGCCTAATTCTATAGAGGCTTGATGCCCTAGGGAAGGGGAATGCCCAGGTGTCTCCTTCTCAGAGGATAAATGGAAGGGGGGAGAATTACTCAAGGGGGGAGCAAGAGCGGGACAAAATTTGGGAAGTAAATAAATAAAGTAATTAATTAAGAAAAATAATCAGAATGTAAATATCTTTATGCAAAGAAAAATAGTAAAAACAAAAACATTCAAATATTATTCTGGAACCTGATAAGAGAGTTCTCTAAAGTTAAAAATGGCTAAGAAAATAGTATCCATCATCCCATTTTGTTCAAATCTTCAGATGTGAATAGGCATCCTAGAACAACTACATAATCCAAAAAAGTAAAAATGGATCTTTGCTAGTGTAGGAGGATAGGGAACAATAGAGAAGAGAATGCCACAGTACAAGTACGCTGATTAGAGAAATGGGAAGCAGGAATCTCTAGGGAGAGAGAGAGGGAGGTGAATACAAAGATGTAGACAGGACAGTAAAAGCATCTGTAAAGTTGTACAAAAGATCAAAAGAAGGTTTACTATTAACTCTCTTAAAAATCCTATAATATGTATAATTATGTGTATGCGTATTCACATATTCACTATGCTATAAATTTAAAACTACGGTTTTAGTGAACTTTTCTCATATATGTTGACAATGATCCTTCCAAGTCAAAGATCACTTAATAAAAACCTCAATACCAGGCACAAGAAGTCCTCTTTTGAGTTGTTGGTCGGGGTTGCCCAAGAGACACTCAAAACATGGAGTCTACTACTATTGCCCTTCACAGAAAAAAAAAGTATCTATTTCTGGTGATTCCATGAAGAAACCAGAAAGCATCATGTACACTTCCAAAGGAGGCAACTATCATTCCACCTAACTTTGACATCTATGAACCATGGTAACAACCAGCATGGCATGCTGTAGTGTGCACAAATAGCTTAGAAATAACCAACAACTCTAGAGTTGGGAAACAGTGCTTGGTACTGGAAATGTAGCTAACTACTCAGCTTTCATGAAGGATTGAAGATTGCAGGAAACCCTCCAACCATTACTTACTAAATCACCATAATCCCTAACAACAATCAAAATATTTGTCCTTATAGCTATAGATAATTGAACTCTTCAACAGTCATCAAAGAAATTGTGGAGCCCAATCCCAACGGATAGATCTATAAAACTCTTGCAGAACTAAAGCTCATAATTTTAAAAGAATAGAAGAATGATTGTAAAATTCAGAGGATTGTGGAGTTTCCTGTGACACTATTTCTCCTAGGGATATCAGGAACTATACCTATAATCTCACACCAGTTTGACCAGCTTAAACCTGAGTTCAACAAGAACAAAAACATTGTAAATTGTATAGAATAAAGAATGAAACCACAGTCCTACATAAAGATCTACGGGCAACCAAAATGCTGAGAAGAGAAATAAATAATCTTCCCCAGGGAACGGCATACCATTTATTTATCCAATACCAAATGCTGATCTGTGAAAACAAACATGCAATTAACATTATACAAACTGAGCAGGATATAGAGACATTGAACGAAAATAAAGTCAGGATTTTAAGAAAGCATTGAGGGCTGTATGGGAATAAAAGACAAGATTAAGAAAAAAGAAAAATAAAACAAGTGAGTCCTTGGCAATTCTTAAAAAGTATAGAGAGACAGAATGGGAAACTAAGAGCTAACCAATGATAGAAAATGTACTTAAATTGACAAATTAAAATGAAGACAACCAGGCTAGTTAAAATTGCTTGTTACCAAGCCTGATGACCTTAGTTCAATCCCAAAACTCCTGTGGTGGAAGAAGAGAACTGACTCCCACAAATTGTTCTCTTAACACACTGCTATGGCACATTTTCCTCTCCTTTGATTCTGTTTTTACATATTCATAAATAAGCAAGAGCAATAAACACAAAGAATTATGAAGAGCCAGACAAGTAGCTAGAACACCTACAAGAAGCTTCTAGGTTAAGTGTGTATATTGTTTGTAGATAATATGATTTTTTGTTTTTTATTATTTTCTTTCTTTTTTATTAGATATTTTCTTTATTTACATTTCAAATCATATCTCCTTTCTCGGTTCCCTTTCTGAAAAGAAAACAAACCTGTTCCCTCCCCCCTCCCCCTTATCACCAACCCACCTTCTCCCACTTCCTTGCCCTGGCATTCCCCTACACTGGGGCATAGAAACTTCACAGGGCCAAGGGCCTCTCTTCCCATTGATGACCAATTAGGCCAACCTCTGCTACATATGCTGCTGGATCCATTAGTCCCACCATGTGTACTTTTTGGTTGGTGGTTTAGTCCCTGGGAGCTCTGAGGGTACTAGTTAGTTCATATTGTTTCTCCTAAGGGGCTGCAAACCCTTCTGCTCCTTGGGTCCTTTCTCTAACTCCTTCATTAGGGACCCTGTACTCAGTCCTATGGATGGCTGTGAGCCTCTACTTTTGTATTAGTCAGGCACTGTCAGAGTCTCTCAGGAGACAGATATATCAGGCTCCTGTCAGTCAGCACTTGCTGGAATCTACAATATGTCTGGGTTTGGTGACTGAACATGGGAAGGATTCCCAGGTGGAGCAGTTTCTGGATTGTCCTTCCTTCAGTCTCTGCTCCATAGTTTGACTCTGCAACTCCATTCATGGGTATTTTGTTCCTTTTGGATTTATAAAGAATATTCTCAGATAGAATGCAAAATAATTATTAGCAAAGTTACTTTAGTGACTCTATGTCACAAATTGCAGTACTCTTTAATCTGTGGGATATTGCAGAAAATTTGAGTACTGTTGTCCACACCAATAAATGAGGTGATGATACTTGTATAAGCAGAATGAAAAACCATGTTGGTTTCTCTACACATAATTATTGCAAGTATACCTCAGTACTATATAAAAAGACTTAGTATAATCCTGAATACATAAAAACAGTGGGACTAGCTTAGGTTGTAAATAATATTGATAGAATGTACTTATGTCCTCAAGGAAAGACAGAAAACAAGATAATGGGCTGAATATAAAAGAGATTGACGTGCAAGGAGAGAGAAGAGAGAGGAAAAAATGTCAGTAAAATTGTTTCAGGGGTACCTAACATAGATGGAAAACTAATTTCCTATTATACCTTTAGGTCCTAGAATTGTCTGATCCATTTTTTTTCACTGAACACTGCAACATATGGACTAAATTTCTATTAGGGAACTCGCTTCATTGACTAGCCCTATGCTATAACATGTATCCATTTTGTATTTCAAAGAGATATTCAAAAGTTGAACAGCAGTGTATGGAATTGGAAAAACTTATCTAAAAGCCATAAACATGTTTCACCTCAGGCATTTGCTGACCCATCAGTAACTCTCAAAAAGAGAAGAAGTTAACTTCTCACATCTGGACAAGTCTTTAGTGGAATGAAAATTTCCTGACAATGGCTGTAACTTTGCACTGGTTATCTGAATAGCTGATGGAGATAAAAGAGCTAAGAGAACCAAATCTTTCAAAACAATCCCCACTCGAGTTCTTTCTGTTAAAATAAAGTGACTCACAGTGTGATGACAGTGATCCTCTTTTGTAAAAAGAAATCAATAAGTAGTCCTGCAGGCAACACACAATCCTTCTCTGTACCAAGGTCAGGTGGAACTATTCTTAAAGCACAACCAAGAGAACAGGTGTCAGGATTCTCATGCAAAGGTGGAGCACTGCCCACTGAGCAAGCAAGCTCTCTGAGCCTTAGACAGGGCAACAGATCATATTGTCCATCCACTAAAAAGGAGGCTGAAACTGATCCAAACTAGTATGACAATGCTGCAAACTTTTTAAAGTAGAAAAATAAACTTCCATTGTTAACCAAGCAAAGCACAGTGAGATGGGGGAACAAGTCCTTTCTCAGTGCTTAAAGCTACAAATCAGCTATATTTTCAAGGATAATTATAATCCCAAGAGCAGTGATTTTTAAACTATAATATATGTTAGAATTATCAGAGCTTATCTTTTCACCGTGTAGTTCATACTGGGATAATCTGTAGAACTTGATGAGGGGATGGTGAAGATAGTAAATCTGTTTTTTTTTCTCTGAAATTTACTTACTAGGTAATTTTCAAGTAACACCTCTGAATATCATACTACAAAACACTGCAATATAGACAATTTAGATGAAATAAACTTGACCTTGTCTCTTTTATTTTTGTTTGTTCATTTTTATAAATTTTTTATTTGGAGGGCTTACAATACAATTATATCATTCTCCACTTCCCTCTGCTCTCTACAATTCTGCTCTGGAATTCTTCCAGGTAATTTCCTTTTCTCTCTTTAAAGTTCATGGTCTCTTAGTTGTTGTAAATCTCTCTGTGTACATGCACACACAAAGTTGGAGTTCATAGAACAAGGACTATTTGGGAACAATGAGAAAACCAATGGGAGTGTCAGTCGTAGAAAAGGGAAAAGTAGAGACCAACTCTAAAATATGTACATACCTAAAGATGACAAAATAAAACCTGTTTTATGTATAACTAATATAAGCAAGTAAAAAATGTTAAGAATATATTATGTCTGTTTTACAAATAAAGAAGAAATAGGCGAGTTATTTTAGGAAACAAAATTATTAATTTTCCATTTGTCTGACAGTGTAAGTCATAGTAGTTTAAGTTTTAGAAAATATGCACTTGCATATTTTCAGTTTATATATGAAAGTTATAGAGCCTTACTATATAGCAGTATTATCACTAAGTATTGAGGTACTTATTGTGTTTCTGTGATCATATAATGCTTTAGTTTTTAATCATTTTTTGTGTGTACCTATCATGATTTGCTTGCATCGTAGTAACATAATATCAGAAAGCCATGAGTTTTACTAGTAAAAGAGAACAAAGACATATTGTGTATTTTCAAGAAAGAAAGAACATAGATAAAGCTAACTCCAAATTCCACAGGACAAAATTTCTGTTAAGGCTCTCAGATACTTGTATTTTCTTACCAGCATTAAATCATAAAATAAAAAAAAAATAGTTAAAAATGGAAACATTCTACATTCACTGTTCAATCTATGATATTCAGAGAATGACCCAATTTTCTATATGATGTAGATAAATGTATCTGGGCTGAGAATATCGGAATAGATTATAAATCTGGACCATAATGCATAAATACACTGTAGCTATAATTATTCCAGGGAAGTGCAATGTTTAAGAGCTACATACTATCAGTGAATCCACCAAAGCCAATTTTCTGCTTGTGTTGGAATGGATTTCAATGTCTTTTATTGAACAGCAGATGAAATAGTTGTATTCTATTCAGGGAACATGTTGTATAAAAAACACATATTATTTTTTAAAATACAAGAAACACATTGTATATAGCAAGAATTATATTATACTAGGTACATTGAAACTTATATTGAGAGGACAGCAAAGTTACATGTAGTTACCCCAGCGCAACATGCAAAAAAGGCAAGCAACATTATTCATTCAATTTACTATTCTGTAAGCCTGGTTTCATAATAAGAAATTATATAACTGCATTCCAATAAGTTAAATATATAAAAGACAAAATTATGATATAACTATGCAGTTGGAATTTGAGGAATTCTTTTAACAAAGAACTCTTATCTAGTTGAATTTATACAAAATATGCAGTGGAATTGATCAGACAGAAGAAGTACATGTATAATAGCGATCCAAGAAAATTTTACAGGAGTGTATCTGGTAGGGTTCTGCAAAACATTGTCAATCAGAAAAACAAATCATGTAGACATGGACATAAATAAAATGAGTAATGTGATGTAATTAACCTATCAAAATTTAATAAACTGGAATAATGCGATGAATGAAGCAAGACATTAAAAAAAGAAAAGTCTGACTTTTTGTCCTACAAATCAACTCAGAGGTATTGCTTTCACCATAATGGAGTGAAGAACTTTGGGAATCTATTGCTCTACAAAACCCACACAAACATTGAAAGCAGTTAACAGATTTGCAAAAGAACAAATTAACCAAAGCTTTCCAACCATCTGAAGGGCATTTATAAACCAAAACTACTAGCCTCCATGGGAAAAAGAAGTAAGAAATTTTATCTTGTCAGGTTCTTGTTTACATATTCCAGATTCATAGTGCATGTGAAAAACCACATTCTTTCACTTTTATGTGAAAAGAACAGATTTGAAGTTCTGTAAAGTCTCTTCCCCAGAGCACTGTCACATTTTGACCTGTCTGGAAACCTCCTGTAAAAGCCCCATACAGTGTACTTTTGTTATTTGATTTAGCTCAGGGCTTGCTCCCCAGGAAAATCGCTCTCCCAAAGGTGATTTTTTGAGAACAAGAGCTGTAATTGTTTAATGTTTCAGCTGCCTAAAAGCTATTATTTTAGTTGCTGCAAACATCCATCTACCTAAATATTCAAACAGAAAATCTGGTAACAAAATGTTCATGGGGCTTTCAAAAGTTCTGACAAATACCTGGGGATCCAGAAAGGTGTGAGAACAGAGAAATGAATAAACATAGGAAACATCTGACAATACCCTAACAGTTTGTCTCTGGGCACTCTTGAAGCCAAGAGTAAGAAGGAATGAGAGATTAAAGTAAATTTTGTAAATTACTTACTAGAATTTGAAGACACCATACAACATAAGCATCCTCAAGCAAGTACACAAGGCTGAGTCAAAGCGTTTGACACACGTGTGAACAGCTACTGATTCTCTAATTACCTAACTGGTCAATAGTGGCACCAATACCTGTCTGATTAGAATTAATGTCCACTTAATAGGTAGGAGAACTCTTGCATGGTAATGTAAATTGGTCACCTATCAATGGCTGCAGGGGCATCACCCCAGAGAAGAATCTACTTCTATCATTTTGCTAAATTAATGTAATTTAATACTATTTTCCTAACACTGATCCTTATATTCATAGGTTAGTATAACTCTTACTCTTCATTGAAGGAACATGTTTTTATTTGTAGAAGAAGGAAACTGTCACGATGAATAACAGTTGGCAAAAGTATAGAAAATAAGTGGTTGTGGAGAGCCCATCACCAAATATGACAATGATAATATTCTTGAGGCTATGGAAATATCTTGGAAGAGGGGCTGTACAAATTAAAAGAGAATGGTAAGCATTGTTACAAACTAGTATCTTCTAGACATGAAAAGGAATCTGTACTCATGAACTCATGAGTACTGTGCCTACAATACTGTGGCACAGGAATAATGAGATGAATGAAGCAAGACGTTAAAAAAAGAAAAGTCTGACTTTTTGTCCTACAAATCAACTCAGAGGTATTGCTTTCACCATAATGGAGTGAAGAACTTTGGGAATCTATTGCTCTACAAAACCCGCACAAACATTGAAAGCAGTTAACAGACTTGCCAAAGGACAAATTAACCAAAGCTTTCCAACCATCTGAAGGGCATTTATAAACCAAAACTACTAGCCTCCTGCTGAAGACCTCATAAGACCACATTATTTAATATTCCAGTACGGACAGGGGAAGGGTTCAAAAGGCCTGACATCTAGCTGAAAAGATGCAGGGAATCTATCTTTACTCTGTGAAATCCTTTTTTTTTTTTTTTTTTTTCAGAAAGAAACCTCTTATAGGTTGTCCAAGGCAAAGTCCTAAGACCTCCAAGCAAATACACGCATGCAGCACTAAAAATCCAAGGTTGCCCTCAGGCTTCTACATACATGCTCAGACATATGCACCTGTACTCACACACATACACACACACACACACACATATGCACACACATATACATACACACTGTATATATGTCATATTTGTATATGAAAACATGGATTTCAAAAAATATATATAGGTAATGGAAGAATTGGAAATATTGGACAAGATTAATTTCTTAAAATATATTAATTTCTGTCTACAAACTTTGAGTCAAGAAAGATTTTTAAATCTCATCACTTATCTCTCAGGAGAACAGTCAGAATATAGCTCACATCTAGGATATGTAGCCTATCAATGTATTGCCTGTAGGTACAGGCTTTATATTATCTTACTTGTAAGACTGATCAAATTGATACATTTAGGATTTCTACTATTGTTA
>NC_045030.1:125837471-125840655 GCF_008632895.1 Mastomys coucha
AAGAGGATGGCTCAATTCATATTAAAATTCCAACACAATTTTTTACAAGCCTTGATAGAACTATTCTCAACTTTATATGGAAAAACAAAAAAAAACTCAGGATAGCCAAAAATAATCCTATACAATAAAAGATCTTCTGGAGGCATCAAAATCCATGATTTAAAGCTATACTACAGAGCAACAGTAAAAATAAAATATAAAATAAAACAAAACAAAAAAGCAACACCCCCCAAAAAAACTGCATGGTGCATGGCATTTGCATAAGAACAGTCAGGTTGATCAATGGAATAGAATCAAAGACACAGAAATAAACACACACACCTATGAATAATTGATATTTAACAAAGAAGCCAAAACAGTAGAAAAAGGAAAGCATCCTTAACAGTGGTGCTGGTCTTACTAGATACCTTCATGTAGAAAAACACAAATAGAACCATATTTATCACCCTGCCCAAAACTCAATTCAAGCAGATCAAAGACCTCAACATAAAATTGTACACACTAAATCTAATAGAAGGGAAATGGAGAACTACCTTGAACTCATTAGCACAGAGAGAAATTCATGAACAGAACACCAGTAGCTCAGGTACTAAGATCAACAATTAATAAATGGGACCTTGTGAAATTGAAAAGCCTTTACAAGGCAAAGGACACTGCCAATAGGACAATATGGCATCCTACAGAATGGGAAAATATCATCAACATCCACCAGAGAGCTCATATTCAAAATATACAAAGAATTCAAGAGCTCCTGCTTCTCAACCTTGCCTCTTACCCCCTTGCTCCCTGTCTCTCTCCCCATTCCCTCCCCTCCTCTTTCCACATGGTCATAGCTGGCCCCTACTTCTTTACTCTCTCCTTCTCTCTGCCCTTCTCTGCCTCTGCTACCCTCTTAACTCCCCTCCCCATGCCCTAAATAAACTCTTTTCTATACTATAAAGAAAAAAAGAATTCAAGAAATGTGATACCAACAAACTAAGCAAGTAACCCAATTAAAAATACAGTACAGAGCTTAACAGCAAATTCTCAACAGAGAAATCCCTAATAACTAAGAAACAGTTTAAAAATGTGCAATGTATCTAGTCATCAGGAAACGCAAATCAAAAAGAATCTGAGACTCCTTCTTACACCTGTCAGAATGGCTAAGATCAACAACTCAAGTGACAACACATGCTGGCAAGGATGTCCACCAAAGAGAATGCTCCTTCATTGCTGATGGGCATATTTGCACAACCACTTTAGAAATTAATTTGGTGGCTTCTCAGAAAACTGAGAATAGTTCTAGTTTAAATATACTATTTAAGCATTTACGTACACAGGTCAAGACTGGGCCACTAAATATCTTGTGTGTGTGTGTGTGTATACATACATACATATATATATATATATATATATATATATATATATATGTCTATGCTATATAAAAGAGATAATGATAGAAACATTAGTTTTCTAGTTCTCAAGCTTTGGAATTAGGATTGAAAAACTTCACCAGATTTCCTGTTCTGTGGCTTGAAAAAAATGTGTGTGTTTGTGCATATTTACAGTTTGTAACATTTATCTAAGGATAACTGTTTAATAGAGTATTCAGAATATTGTCTTGATACAAACATATTATAATGATATTATGAATTGCTTGTTGAGTTTATGCAATTGGTTCAATAATATGATTGGGTGTAATGACACAAAGCCTCTATTTCCACTAATAATGAAAAAAACCGTTTAGTCCATTCTTTGAGCTATTTATCAAGGTATAACAAAATAACTAAATAGTATTTAAAGTATTGAAAGACACTATTTGCTTCACACAATTTTTTTTTTGCTAATAAATAGCTTATGAGAAAAAAGGAGCTAAGTAACTCTATGTATGACAGTTTCAAATAATTTTGGAAAATGATGGGGGATAATGACGTTACTTGGAAGCTTTTAATATCTCTGGATGTAGTGGCACACAATGGAATCTGCACCTGAATTTGAATTCCCAAACATTTATTACATAATTTTTTTCTTATTCCCTGAATGAGATACTTATTACTTATACTTATTACTTGAAGGCTCAGAACTGAAATCGCCAAAATAAAATACAGGAATTTGTCCCATGGTTGCCTGAATTATGATACATGTTGAACTCACAACATAATAGAATATATATCAACATTTAAACTGAGGGAATTGATTGGTATCAAACTGGAAATAATTGGGATTAATTGAGCTCTACATGTATGAAAACACTTTGATTAATGAATTCTCATAAATTTTCTTTGCTGATAAGTAAAACTTCCAGTCTCCTAGTGGATACAACCTTCATAGTACCAATGGATTTGAAACTCTCTTCTCTAGCAAAAGGGATCTCTTACACCTCAATAGCATCATCAGCAACTATAATTATAAAGGTTAAGCTAGTGTTGCCTTAGACAATGGAATTACATTACCAGTGGCAGTTGTTATGCAGCACACTGATGATTCTCAAATCAAATTCCTTTACACTTCTCTTTGCTTCTATATATAATTAGTTCTAAGTCCCATCAGGCCCTAAAGGTCAAGTACAAAGTGTAACTCACAAAGAAGTGTACAACAAGAGAAAATAACAATTTCAGTGTTTTAATTGAAATCAGCGAAAATGTAGGTAACATATATTCAATGGATATGGAGTGTGGTATAAACGGGAAAATTAATCATGTGTATCAGATTAAGTGTTTTTATTTAACATGGGACTGTTAATTAGAGTTTTGGTATTTAATGCTCTAGCTTAGACAATAAGAAAACATTCAGTTTGGTCGTCTGATTGAAACAGACTAAATGTGTTTGATAATAAAATTCAAAAGATCTGATGACTTTCATTTATTGTAAAGAATAGTTTTAATGGCTTTGGGAGATAATACTGTGAGAGTATATTTACAATGTCAAAAATATTCAATAGTGTGTTGTTTGTGTCTACGTGTTTGTGTACTTATTGTAGGTTTTATTGCTATTCATATCCAGCTTCATTCCATTGGGATCAGATAAAATATTTGATTTTCTTTCAATTTTTGATTTTCTTTCAATTTTATTATATTTGTTGAAACTTGTTTTGCATCCTAAGCTATGGTTGATTTTGGAGAAAGTATTAATGGCTACAGAGAAAGAATTGTACTCTTTGTTGTTTATGTGGAAGTTTTTGTAGATGTCTGTTAGGTCTATCTGA
>NC_045030.1:125840866-125851713 GCF_008632895.1 Mastomys coucha
TATCATTGTGTTGGGGTTAATTAGTGATTTTAGATCTAGCAATATATCTTTTATGAAATTGTTGCATACATATTGAGAAAAGTAATATCTTCATGGTAGATTGTTCCTGTTATGTTTATTAAATTGTCTTCCTTATTTGGCCTCACTCGGTTTGGTTTGAAGTCTGTTATATCAGATATTAGAATAATTATGCCTGCTTGTTTCTTAGATCCTCTTACCATCCATTTACATAAAAGTGGATTTTAGCTTTGATGGTAAGGTATATTTCATACAGACAATGAAATGTTGGATGTTCTTTCTAATATAATCTGCAAGTCTATGTTTTTTATTGGTGAGTTCAGATGATTAATAGTGCTATTGGGGCTGGAGAGATGGCTCAATTATTAAGACTACTTGTTGCTATTTCAGAAGACCTGGATTTGATCCCAAGCATCTCCACAATGAATCAAAACAATTTGTAAATACAATTCCAAGGTATCTGACATTCTTTTATGGTCTCTGTGGGTAACAAACCCTCAGTTTGTACACATGTGGGTAAAATACTCCCATACATGAAATAAAACTAAAGGAATTTTTTTAAATTCAGAGTTATTGATTCCTATTATTTTGTTTACTTTGAGGTATTTTCTTAGACCTATTTTGACGAACAATCCTGGTATTGTTTAATTTTTCTCCGTGAATTTATTAAAGCGTTATTTTTTCTATTGAATGATGATTGGGTCAATGGAGAAATAAAATAAAATGGAATGGAAATGAATACACAACCTACCCCAAAACTAAATGAGATTGTGAACCCTTAATCCAATTAAGGCTAAGAAACAGATATAAGTCTCAAATTGATTAAATATCTATAATTTTGATATTTTAACAGATACCAACAATATTATGAAAAAAAACCACAAAAACGTGATTTAGAGCCTCCATTCAACTAAATCAGAAAGTCTTAATAAATGGATATACCTTTAGATGAATACAATGTACTAAAATAAAACCAAGAAGAAATAAATGTTTAAAACAGACCCATAACAAAAAATTATATTGTAAGTGTAATAAAAAATCTACCAACTAACAAAAAGTTCAAGATGAAATGAAATCACTGTAGATTTTGTCATAAGATCAAGAAATAAATAATACCAATACTATTTAAATTATTTTATGAACCAGAAAATTAAACAAGGTATCCATTTTTTTTTGTGAAATCAGTATAGTCATATCAGATACACATACTTTGTAAATCAATAAATGTCATTTATCGAGTAAATAAACTCAAAGGCAGAAATCACATGATCATCTTATTAAGTGCCGAAAATCTCTTTACCAACACCTGGGAATGTTTTATGATAAAATTATAAAGAGGTGCCGGGCAGTGGTGGCACATGCCTTTAATCCCAGGACTTGGAAGGCAGAGGCAGGCAGATTTCTGAGTTCAAGGCCAACCTAGTCTATAGAGTGAGTTCAAGGACAGCCAAGGATACACAGAGAAAAGCTGTCAGGAAAAATAAAAAATAAATAAATAAATAAAGAGGCTCTAGATAAACACACCTCAGAATAATAAAGGCTATAAACAACATATAGTGAATACATTGCAAAATAGCTAACATTTCAAAGAGTTCATACTAAGATATAGAACATGACAAATTATCCACTGTTTTTTCTCCACTCTTATTTAATACAGTGCTCAAATTCTTAGCTAGAACAATGAGACAAGAGAAGAAAATAAATGGTAAAGGAAGAAGTAAATGGATATCCTTACTTAAACATATATGATTCTATGTATACGAGACTGAAAATATACCTCCCAAAAGTTCTTAGAGATGATGAAAAATGTTCAGAAAGGTAGCAAGATACAAAATTAACACACAGAAATAAGTAGTTGTCTTATATGGTGATAATAAACATACAGGAAAAAAATTGGCAAACAACAAAGTCTCATTCATAGCGACTAAAATTTGAATAAAACACAAGGGAATAAATAAACTTAACCAATAAAAATGGAGTATCACTAAAATGAAAACTATGAGACACTTAAAAACCTGAAGAAGACATAAAAACTCTCCCATACTCCTAGATTAACAGGATTAATATTGTAAAGCCTTGATCCTACTCAAAGAATTAAACATATTCATTGAAATCCTAATCAAATACTAAGACTTTTCTTCACAAAAATAAAAAAAAAAGGAATAAAAATCTCAGAATTAATATGGAAACACAAAAGACTAAGTTCAGCCCAAGCAAACCTGAAGAAAAAGAATACTATAAGAGATATTGCTGCAGTTAACTTCAAATACTACTACAAACCCCTCGTAATTATAACAGCTGGATAATACACAGTAACATGCAAAAGTTCATTAACAAAATACATTGAAAAGAAGCTCAATTAGCTATAGTTATGTGAAGTTATATCATTGACTTTCTGGAATAGCAAACAGGGCTTTTTGAGCAAGCTCTCCAGAACCTAGCTTCTTCATCTTTGACAAAAACACACACAAAAAAAATGCACATTGGAGAAAGGCAAATATATTCAATGAGTATTTCCAATAAACCAAGTTTATAATGTGCACAAAATGTCACTATATTCACCTCTCATTTTACATAAAACTTAATGCCAAATAGATTAAAGGATCTCAATGCAATACTTGATACCCAGAAACTAGTAAAGGAAAAAGTAGCAAATACACTTCAACTTTACACCCAGGTAAAAATTTTCTAAATAGTACTCCATTTTTAGGAGATAAGACCAACTGCTAATAATTTAGATCTCATGAAAATAAAAAGTTTTGTCTTGCAGCAAAGAAAATGCTTAGTTGATTGAGAGGGAGCACACAATGGGGCAAAATCTTTGCCAATTGTAAGTATTACAGTGGATAAGAGTCTAGAATACACAAATAACTTAAAAACATATAGAATACAAACAATCCCATTAAAAGTGGGCTCTGGAAATGAATAGGGAGTTTTTAAAAGGAAAAAATATATTAATTATTGATAATTAATTTAAAATTTAAAAAAAAAAAAAACTCTAAAAATGCATATTAAAACTAAGTCCTGATTCGGCCTCACCATAATCAGAAGGACTAACATCAGAGAGACAAATTTGGCATGGATGTGGGGAAAACCCAACTTTTATATATGTTAGCGAGAGTATAAACTACTGTAGCCATTCTAGAAATTTATCTGGAGGTTTCTCAAAATACTAGCAATAAATCTACCATACAATCTAGCTATATGACTCTAAAATGTCTACCCAAAGGGCTTTATAACTTACTATAGAGAAATTTGCCTATCTATGTTCATTGCCATTCATTGTGGTACATATACATAATGAAAATTATAGCACATAAACATTGGAATCACGATATTTAGAGGTAAATAGATGGAACTGTGTATGAGAGAGAGGGAAAGAGACAGAGACAAGGAGAAAGGGAGACAGACACAGAGAGACAGAGACAGACTGAAACAGACACAGACAGATAGAGACAGAGAGAGACAGAGAGAGAATTACCTAAGCATATTAAAACAAATGTCATATGTTATCTCTCACTGGTTCTTAATTCAACCATTTTATTTTTTGTGTTTAATATGGAATACATTTGGTAACTAGAAGATAAGAAGCAGATCATTGGTATAGGGCATTTAGTGTAGGGGGCTAGATAGTAGTTTAGAGATGTAGATTAGAGATGAAGTGATTGTAGAGAGAGTGAATTATAGGTAAATAAATGTTTAAGCTGTAGTACAGTGACGGAGCTAGGTAAATACAGTGTCAGACAAATTAATCAAAAGGAAATATACATGAAGAAATGACTTGGGGAAATATAATGTTGCAGACATTTTTTTTAAAAAAAATTAATGGGAAGTAGTAGAGCATGTGATATGAGTGACCAATGAGCTAAAGGTGTATGCAGACATGGCATCATGGGGTGGTAGAAAGAAGGCAAAAAGGATGGGTTTACCAAAACTAAGGAGTTATCATGAAATCATATGAAGTTATACTAGCTATTTTTTTTTTAGTATAGAATAGAGTTTATTCAGGGCATGGGGAGGGGAGGTAACAGGGTAGTAGAGACAGAGAAAGGCAGAGAGAAGGAGAGAGTACAGAAGTAGAGGCCAGCCATGACCACACAGAGAGAAGGGGGAAGGGAATGGGGAGAGAGGGGGAGCAAGAGTGCAAGAGGCAAGAGAGAGGCAAGAGCATAAGATGCTCCACTAGTTTTTAAAGCAATTAAAATATAGCATTTTTTTATTTTAGATATTTTCTTTATTTACATGCGAATTTCTCCATTCCCAGTTTCCCCTCCAAAAAACAAAAAAACAAACAAAAACAAACCCCTGTTGCCTCCCCCCTCCCCATGCCTGCCACCCCGCATTCTCCCACTTTCTGGCCCTGGCATTCCCCTACACTGGGGCATAGAACCTTCACAGGGCCTAGGTCCTCTCCTCCTATTGATGATCGATTTTGCAATCCTCTACCATACACATGCTGCTTGAACAATCAGACCCCTCTATGTGCAGTCCTTGGTTGGTGGTTGAGACCCTGGGAGCTCCGAGGGTACTAGCATTTTTAAAGTAACTTGACCAGACATATTCTACATTAGTGAACAATGGTGCTTCCTAAAATCACAAGATATTAAGTGAAAATCTCATTGACAAGCGCAGGTCACCATCCTAGAAGTTGTCCACAGAGAGGCCCCAAAGCCCCCCCCCCCACCGGCAAATATATGCTATTTCTGTTGTTTATAATTGCCTACCAAAACCAGTTGATAAGTTTATATTGCTAAGGACACTACACACTGGTTGTAGGACATGGAGAAATCAATCTTGAACTAACCAGTAAACTCTTCTGGCTAGTTTTCACAGTGCTGGAAGGTGCTATGAAAGCTGTTCAGGAATAAAAGGCATAAATGATCTTATCAAGTGCAGGATCTGACAAACAAGATGTGCCCACTCATGCATTCATGGCAAATTCTTCAAGGGGGTGATTAACCACTTTCTTAATGAGATTTGAGTCCCATTTCACAATAGGGAATTCATGCCTGGTACTGTCAACATGGTTAAAAACAGTAGGGAAGAAAGTCTTAGGCCTTAAGGGAGAGCCTATTGTTGTGTTTCAAAATGATCATGTCAAACTGCCTTCTAAATATTTATATTTGTAGCCATAGACAATAGGTATGTGTTTCTCCTAAGTTTGGGCAGAGCTGCTTTTTATTGGACTGGGTCTTAGTTAATGTAAAGCTACATTACTGTTCAACGTGCTGAGAATAAGCATCATTTAGATAGGACCTCAATATCACTATTTTCCCAAAGGAACATCACACAAGAGGGGAGGGGAGTTAAGGGGGTAGTAGATAGAGCACAAGAATCAGAAGATGGAGAAGAGTGCTCTGAAATGCTGTCTTATGGACAGGACATTGCTGTTGCACACATGAACAGAACAGCTACATAGCTACTTGCATGTGATTGAGCACTCATTTTTTTTTTGTTTAATTTTGTCTGAGATTCAGTGCCAGCAAATTAATAATAATTTGCAGAGGCTGGGTTTTCAGTATAGTTTAGTGAGTTGTGTACTAGCAGTCAATATATGATATTACTTTTGATAGCCAAGATTCACAAATCCAATAATCAAAAGAAATAGATATGAGAATAGCACTATTCAATGTTTCTCTTATTGAATACCTGGCAAAATATTGCTTCTTGTTTCTTTGGCTATGATTGGCTAACCTAGAGATCCTAGTTCCTGAACATAGAAAGTTTTAATCAAAAGACACATCCACTCACTTAGAGTTCTTTCTGTATTTAAGTAGGTGAAGAATGGAACTGCCTGGGTTAATATATCAAAAAAAAAAAAAAAGGAAGTTGGTATATCTTCCTACAGTGGCAGCATGATAGTGTATTTGTAATATAATAGATACATTAAGACATATTAAGAAGTCTATCTGTACACTGTTATTAAAGTTTATGTAAAAAGTACAGTTAAATCCAGGGAAATTTATTACCACATCCTGTACAACTTGTTCCTGGAAATCTGATTCAGAATGGAAAGGCAATGAAGGACCAACACACAGAAAAAACTGGGACCAGAAGGACTGTGCTTGCTCTAATAGAAAGCACCAACTGCTAACCAAAGTTGTAAGCTCAGCACATCATTAGGTATATCACAGAGGGAAGAGAATTTAGTTAGCCTCTGAAGGAGCTCATTGTAAGAAAGCAATATCTTTGTTTAAACCCTTGTGAGTGTAGTACCAAGGAAGTATTCACGAACCCTGAAAGACCAGTCAGGAGCCGATCTGATGCAATTATATCAGGGTCTTTATTTGAGCTATTTCTGGCTTAACTCACCACTGAACTACAGGATGGTTCCATTGGAGGGAAAGTCCTGACCATTCACCGAGTCAAGGTTTTATGGAAAGTAGCATGTAAGGGGTGTTTCTATTCTGGCAAGCATCTAATTGGGGCACTGCTCTGGCCTTTAGCATAATTAGCTGGTGATGGGAACCAAACCATGAACTTAACTTCTGATTTCTTCCTAATTGGTGGTTGATTGGCAGAAGATAGGCTTGTTGGGAGTTAACCTGAAAATGGTACTAAACACTAGATTTGTTGAGGGAGATTAACCTGGAGACAGAAGTCTTGTTGGGGTTAGTCTACAAACTGGACTTAGGCTCGGCTTTAGTTGGGGAATAACTTAGAAACTAATGCTACGTATCACCAGCCTGTTAGTTTACTTGAATTCAAACTTAGGTCAGGCTCCCTTAAGATAGCTGTTCCCTGAGATCCTGTGCCAGAGCCTGACCAAGACAGAATTGCATGCACACAGCCAACCATCAGACTTAGCATGTGGATGTCTTTGGAGGAATTAAGGAAAGGACTGAAAGAGATCAAGGGGATTGCAACCCCATAGGAAGAACAACAATATCAATTAACCAGACACCTCCAGAGTTCCCAGGGACTAACCCACCAACCAAATAGTATGCATGGAGGAACCCATGGCTCTAGCTGCATATGAAGCAGAGGGTACCCTTATCTGGCATCAAAGGAATGGGAGGTCCTTGGTCTTGTGGATGCTTGATGCCCTAACACAGGAGAATGCTAGGGCGGTAAAGCAGGAATGGGTGAATGGGGGAGCACCCTCATAGAAGGGGGTGTCCAGGAAGGGATAGGGGTTTAAAAAAGATGGAGTTTTAACCCAAAAATTTGGTCTCTCAGGAGGAGAAAAATAATGTGCCTGCTTCTGCAGACAGTGTTCAATAGTTCATACTTGTACTTGTGAACCATAGGGAACCTCTGTCATTCCAAGCTTGACCCAAGGAAGCCTTTGTCAAATTCCTATGTGTTTGGGGCAGTGATCATGACATGATCATGCCAATGCTGTCATCAGTATATATCCACTTAGGAATCCAGTGGTTCTTTTACATTTATTTGGTGCCTTATTGGCTCTCTACAATTTATAATTGAAATCCTTAAGGAATTAAGGTTTAGTTCATCCTGACAGGCCAATAGGTATTTGGTAATGGCAAGTGGAATTATGACGAGGTAGAAATAGTAATTATAAACAGCACATGAAATGATGGGACCATATATAAAAACGAGGTTAATTAATGTCATAGCATTTCTTCAATTATATGACTGAATTATATGTATATAAAATACTGATTATCTCCTTTATTTTTACCCTGTATATCATTTTCATGTAATACCAGGTTTATTGAATGTATAACTGGAATTAAATATTATTCATAATGTGTAATAGTATTTAATTACATGATATCAAGAAAATAATAAAAATAATTACTCAGACATTTTCTGTTGTGCAAGAGAGTTTGATGAATTTTAATTATATACAAGATAATTTGATCAGATTAAGTAGAATTATATTCATATATTGTGGAGATTACATATAGTTTAAAGAAAAGTATATAGATATCTAGCTGAAAGGAGTAGATACATAATGGCTAATTTTAGGATGAATTTCAATAAGATAAAGAATGTCTAAGATAGCAATATATTACTTTTGACTATGTCTGTATCTCATGTTTGAACTGTAAACTGGGTAAAGGAAGTTCTCCTTGGCAGTGTGTATGTGAGTATGTGTTTGTGTGTGCATGAAGAGAATATCCTTCAATATTCTGAGGGCTGCAATATAATGAAAAAGGAGAAGAAAGGCCTTTTTTCTTATTGGAACTAGAAAAAATATTTTCTTCAGCCAGTCCTCATACATTGTTATTCTTGGATCTCGGGCCCTCAGATTCAGTCCATAATTCATACCATCAACTATTCTTTTATTCAGGGTTTAGATTCTAATGGGAATGAACCAGGTTTGTTTGTTTGATTGGTTTTGGTCTGAAGGTTGCTGTTGTTGTTGTTGTTGTTGTTGTTGTTGTTGTTGTTGTTGTTGTTTTATAACCTATAACTTGTAGGCAGCAGATCATGAAACTTCTCAGAGTCTATAATGTTGTGATTCACTTCCCATAATACAGATTTCCAAAGATATGTCAGAACCCTGTCTCAGCTTATGTCTAGATCTGGATACATAGATATGCACACTTACAAAATTTCTTTTCATTCTGTTTTTATGACTAATACTAATTAATGCATAGTTAAATAAAAATATAATTGTGCTTTCTGTTTCAGTCTGTGTCTATGATTACTTACATACATGGGTGTGCATCTACATGCACACACACATACAAACAAAGACACATAGGTATTCAAACATGTACACACAGATCTTTATTTTTTTATGTTGTATATATTGGTGCTTTCCACTTACATCTGATGGTTTTTGCACTAGGAGCTTCCAGTAAGGGATAACATGTCATTTGCCTGCAAAGTCTATGATTATTTCCTTTCTCTTTACCACTCTATAGTATTCCATAATGTATATGCATTACTTTTCTTTTTGCCTGCTTACTACATGCACACAGTGTTTGGGGGGGGGCAGCAGAGGGCATCTAATTCCCTGGAGCTGGAACTAGAGATATTTGTTCCTAGTTGCCATGTGGATCCTAAGAATTGAACTACATTTTGTGAAGCAGCAACCAGTGTGCTCTTAACTGCTGAGCCATCTCTCTAGTCTCAGCATTGTTGCAACACCTCATCTTGGCTTTATGTTCTCTGTATTTGAGTGGTAATTTGTATTTCAATTTGGGAACATAGAAATCACTGCTTTGTAAATAATTACTGAAAATATCCCCATTTCTTGAATTACAATTACTAGTAATACTCAGTGCACAGACATGATACTGTGGAAGAACTTATGCAACAAAAACACTAAGCATGTGAAGCTTGTCACTCAATGCTAGCACATATATTTCATGCATGTTATGGTTGTTATAGAAAGGGCACACACACAATATAAGTCAGACTCAAATATATCACTGACAGCATAGATATACAAACACTGCTGATCTGCTGAAGTATTAATATATTTTAGCCACTATTGGAAATTGGTACTCTCTCAATTATATGTGAATTAAGAATAAACACAGAGCTAAAACTTTCTTAAAGGTTGTGATGTTAGCAGGAGTTAGAAGGAGTGCTGATAAAATCAAATGTTTCACTCATTTTCAAATCAAGCACACAGGACATTTGTTTCACATTTTGGTAAAGGTAAGATAAAGAAGTAGAAGTTGTTCACCAATCCAAAGCGAATAGCAAATCTCCTAAATTTAACAAACATTTCAAGTCAAAGCCAAAAAGAAAGTATCAGAAGTCATCAAGTATTTTTTATTCATATTCAATTGTTAGTCTCAGAATGGATTCAAAAATATCATCGGGCTGTTTTGTTAAATGCCATCAGGCTCCAAAAGCTTCACATTAATATGTGCTGAATCATTTGTTTCTGATGTAACATAAAAATCTGAATTTTTAAATAAAATTTGGAAAGTAGTGCTGACATTCAGGTTCAACAGATGCTAATTTGTATGAAGATGGAATAATATGACAGAACCAACTTTTTGAGAACAGAAGGAAATCTATATAAGTTAATGACTATAAGATTATATGCAGAAATGTATTGTTATACTGATACCTAAATTAGAGCTGATACAATGACCAGAGGCTGGAGAAGATAAAATAACATGGAAGAGGAGATCATATAGAGGCAAGGTAACATTCTGGAGACATATTTTCATGAAGAATGTTTCAAAATCTGAACCCTTGGCAAGAAACCTGCCATTATAGCTTTCCAGTACACTTTGTATAATAAATAGGTGCATTTTATTATGAGAAAAAATTAAAAATATGTGTGAAGGGCAACCTATAGTACAGGAAGTATAAAAATAGAAGAAACATTGATATCTATATTTGCCTGCACTGGAAAATGGAAATGGAAACCAGGGCATCCCCTATAACATCAACACCTGGACCCAGTCTGGTTTGCTGCTAACAACCCCTGGCCAACTTCTCTTTACAGGATTCAAACCCAGGCCCTCATATATGCTAAACATTAGCTAGCCACTCTCAGACACAGCTTTCCAATTTCTGTAATAAGTACAAAAAATGGAAATATTTTAGAATTATTATGGTGCTAAATAGAGTAATACTCAAGAGGATTGGAAATTCTATCTTCATTTCTCCATTGGAACCATCAGATGACTGTGTTGAAAAAGTTGTACATGTAAGTTATACATATGCTACAAAGTAGCTCCTACACTAACTATATTGTGAAGAGACAAGGAATAATTCCAGAAGAAAACATGTATTATTCAAATCTGTTACAAAGTTCAAAGTGTGAACACAGTACAAGTATAAAGGAATGAGCTCAAATATCAAAATGTCAGAAAAAGGAGTGGTATATCTACACAATGGAGTACTACTCAGCTATTAAAAACAATAAATTTATGAAATTCTTAGGG
>NC_045030.1:125852521-125853383 GCF_008632895.1 Mastomys coucha
AAAAAATGAAAAAAAAAAAGGAGTGATAGGAAGAATCTCACAAACTAAGTTATTGCAGAAAATGGAAAATGAAGACAAAATCAGTATGTTTAATATATTCAGTAAAAGAATAGGAAAGTTGAAAGTAGCTGAAATTGAAGTAGAATTGACCAGAAACATTTGAATTATAAAACTGATTTTTATGTATATTACTGTTAGTTTGCATGATATATATATGTATATATGTATGTATATGTGTATATATGATATATATATATATATATATATATATATATGTCTTCCTGGTACTTTCAGATATTAAAAGAGGTGTCAAATTTACTACAACTGGAATTATGGATGGTTAGAAGCCACTATGTAGGTGCTGAGAAGTGAATTCAGGTTCTCTCAAGGAAAAAGTACTTTTACCTATGAACCATCCTCCTGTAGCCAGATAATTTTAAATATACTTTTTAACAATATGAAATAATTAGTACCCTCAGAGCTCCCAGGCACTAAACCATCAGCCAAATAGCATACATGGTGAGACTCATGGCTCCAACAGCATATGTATAGCAGAGGATGTCTTAGTCAGTCATCAATGGGAGGAGAGTCCCTTCATCCCATGAAAGATTATACCCCAGTTGTAGGGGAATGCCAGGGTAAAGAAGTGGGAGAGGGTTGGTTGGTGAGCAGGGAAAGGGGGAAGGAAATAGGGTTAGTTTTTTGTTTTTGTTTTTATTTTTGATATTTTTTCAGAGGGGTAACCAGGAGAGGAGGACAACAAACATGATTACCTTATTTCTTCCTTCTATTTACTCCCTCTAACCTCTGTCATGCCATCCTACACTCCCTTTCAAACTCATGGCTGTGTGTGTGTGTGTGT
>NC_045030.1:125853394-125856216 GCF_008632895.1 Mastomys coucha
GAGAGAGACAGAGACAGAGACAGAGACAGAGACAGAGACAGAGACAGACAGACAGAGAGACAGAGAGAGAGAGACAGAGAGAGAGCGCATGTATGTGTATGTGTTCTCCTAAATACATGAATAATACCTGCTCAGTTTATATACTGTTACTTGGAGGTATATGTTATCAAGACTGACCATTTGGTCCTAAATAAGCAATTGGTGTGCTATTCCCTGGTAAAGTCTAGATCTGCTCTCAGCAGTAGTTGTGTGGTAGACATATCAGTTAGGACGAGGCTCCACAACTCTGCCTGTGGTCTATTGTGGTTTTCTGTAATAATCTCCATCCATAGCAAAGAAGTTTTCTTCATTAGGAGTGAGGACTATACTTATTTGAGGGTATAAAAGTATTTAGAATGTATGTTAGGGATTATGCTGTTTTAGTAAAGTGGTGGTTCTAAATTTTCCCCTAAGAATCATAGTTTTGCTAGCCTCAGGTAGTTGACCAAGTTTCCAGTACCAAACATGATTTTCCTCTTGTTGAGTGGATTTTAAGTACAGTTAGAATTGTTGGTTACTGCCAAGGTATGTGTGCCACAACTGCACTCTTACTCTAATCATCCCACGTTGATTATTTTTCATGATCTATAGGCATCGTAGCTTGGTAAATCTGTTAGTTTTTAAACACTTCTTTTAAAGGATATTTTTCACTGAGTACTTTCATGCTACCTGATAGTAAATGGGATGTATTTGGAAATTATGCATTTCATTTACATAGAGGCACACGGTGAAAAAGATAAAGAAGATAAAGAGGGCTAAAGATACTCATTATAAACACATACCCAATTATTTCTGAAAGTTCATGCATATATTCTGACCATAAGGACATTTTTTTTTTACTTTTCTAGGTAGTGCATACCCTTGTCTTTGTTCTGTTCTCTTTTGTCTGCCCTTCAAAGAACACACTACAAAGATGTTTTCTTGCCAGAAAACCCATAAGAACTCAGCCTCTCAATTTTGATGTTACAGTAACTTTCAAGTATTTTCTAAAATTAAAACCTTTGATTTTAGTACAATCTGCATATAGAAGATTCATAGTCCAGATAACACCTGTTATAAATTTTATAGTTATGATAGGCAAATTTGTTAAACCAGTATAGCATAAACACATGTAAGGTGGAGTTATTAGACAGTCACTCATTTTTCTTCTAAGTAAAGCATCCTATGAAATGTTGCTTAAATTATTTGTGTTTCTCTTTCCTCATCCAGAAATGTGAATTTTGATTCCTGTGGAACTCTGAGAAAGTACATTTTATTTCTACTCAACATTTTCATGGACACTTTTCTTCTGGGGCCTGTCAGAATGGATGGTCCTTGTAACTTAAATGTTGACTCAATAAATTGTCAAATATTTACTTTGTCAGAAGTATGTGCTTACATCGGGAAACTTCACATGGCTCTGAGCCAAATGACTTAATTTCTTCACTTTGACTGGAATTCTAATTTTAAGAACACCAGCTCCTCTGATTTTCTTTCCAAGAAGAACTTATTTGCTTAGGGAGGTTAACATTCTGTCTTTCTCAAGAGTGATTGGGGGAATGTGTACATATGACTGCAGGTTCTAATTTTCAGAGTCCATGTCTAATATGTGAAGGAACACATAGGTCATCATACTTTCGAGAAAACTAACATTTGAGTCGAATAAAAAATAATCTGGTGATTTTCACTTATATAAAATTCTGATTTCTTCCAGAAATGGCATAAGAAGCTTCAGATTAACATGAGCAAATATAGATAATGATGTTTTATCACTCTCTTCTACCACATGCAGAGGAGAAGACTGAATAAAATTAGTGAATACAGAGCACTTCTTTAAAAAAATCTTATAAATTCAAATAGTTTTATCACAGATTATTTGGCTGATATTCATTTTGAAGTATAATGCTAGTAATAATTGAATAGGTCTAGAAAATATACTTCAACCCTTGAAATTTGCTCATATATAAAACCTTCCAGGCTAGGACTTTGGTGAGAAAATTTGAAAGTCTATGGATACACCCTTTATTAATTAAACTTCACAGAAATTAAGTAGATATATAGTTATCAGATATTACAGCTGAAAAATATATTGCAATAATGTAATTTTAATGAATTACCCCTAAAACATATAAATTGAATTATGAACCCAAATTTAGGAATACACATATACTACTCCACTATATGCCATATGCCTAGTAACACACCTTAGAGCACACACAACACCTATAAACTGAATTCTATCTCCTGGGCTCCATTTTCTAGCCTATAATTCTGCTTGATTTCCAAGTGTTCACACCAGCACCAGAGTACACAGGCAAAACCACACTCTATGTCCTACACCTGCCAAGTCCACTTAAAACACACTCAAAAGCTGATTGGAAAATCTGCCTCTGAACTTTTGGAACTCAATTGCACTCAACTGGACCAAACTAAACCAAACTCAACTGCATTCATCTAAACTCAACTCATTCAACTGAACTCAACCCTACCTCTTTCTCTCCACTATCGCCTCTCTTTCCTGTCTGTTATCATGAAAGTTGGACTTGTCCTCTTTATGACTCATTATGTCCAATCTTTTTCTGATTCTTCACTTAGTCTGACCCTCAATTAGAGTGCATTGTTTGGGATTAAGGGTGTGTTACAAACATGGCTATATTCCAGACAGAGGCAATAAATATGTCTATAAATGGTCTGGTCTGTATTCCAGTTAGATCATACAGATCTAGGCCTTTGAATGTGATCCATTATCAGAGTAGAAACATTGATGGATATATATATATATATATATATATATATATATATAA
>NC_045030.1:125856227-125858443 GCF_008632895.1 Mastomys coucha
GGGTGTTCGACGCCCCAGTGTAGGAGAATGCCAGGGTGGGAAGAGCAGAGTGGGTTGGTAGGTGGGAGAGTACCCTCATAGAAGCAGGGGATGGGGGATAGGATAGGGGAGTTCAGATGGGAGACTTGGAAAGGGGAAAACATTTTAAATGTAAATAAAGAAAGTATCTGATAAAAAAGTCAATGAGAAAAAAAAAGACTCCTGAACTGGCTGGCCATGCTTGTATAACCAGGTAAGACTTCCAATGGGAGGATAGGATCACCAACCCAGCCATATTGTGCCATGCACACTTTGCTTGACAGCAGTTTGAGGCAAAAACTTCAAGGAAAGTCAGTCTCCTGCCCCCGCATTGTTGCCTGGCACCCCTAACTCAGAGGTAGCCCAGATATATCCTTGTACTCATGTGCAAGGTGCCCACCAAAATATGATTTATTTACAGCTGGACAAAATCGGACATTGCTCTCTGACCTTCACCAAGGTTGCTTGGAATTTACCCACCCAGACTAATTGCCTCCAGCTTTGTGGGAAGGGCATTGAAGTTTACAGAATGAAAGGCTTATCCCAGGGCAAGGTCAAGTAAAATCCTCATTCTCAGTCAGGTACTGCAGCTGAGCCACTCCTAGAAATTAGTAAGAGACAGGTCTCTACTTCCCCAAAATATTAGCATAGTGGGCTTTTTACCTAGATGAGTGGTACCTTGAGCTGGGAGAGTGTGTGTGAGAGAGACAGTCTGCAGCATTCAGCATTCTAGATTCAGGAGTCTACATTCAGCATGCGGACTGGCTTGCATTCGGACTAGAACCAGAGCTTAGGTGGACTAGGATTTAGATTTATGTAGTCCACTGCACCCCAGTCCCAGAGCGCTTGGGCCTGGGGGGTGGGTGTGCAGCACCAGCTGAGATTCAAGAGAGTGAGCATTCGAGATTCGAGCATTCAGCATTGAGGATTCAAGATTTGAGCCACTACCCTCTTGGCTAACGCACCTGCAGCCCCCCGGGACTCCGGCCCAGCCCAAGCAGCCTGAGCGTGCTCAGAGCCAGGGGTGCTGCACCAGTCCAGAGGAGATGGCTGATGTTTTAAACTCAGTGTATTTTAGATGGCCTCAGATGTACCTCGACTACTGAGCTGCCAGATTTTTCATTTCTCTTTTGCAATGATTGTAAAAGCCTAGTGTCATTTTTAAGAAATACACTCAGATCCCACACTACTTGTGTTGAGTCTGTTTGTCAAAGCCGAATCCCGTGCACACCTGGGCAGAACCGTGGAACAAGGGAGCCCGTAAGAAACCCCAGTCCGTGGCAATATTGCACCTACTATTTGTTGTACCTACAAGATGGGGTAAAGATAGAACAGAAAGAGACATTCGTCCAACCAATGACTGGTCCTGTGTGAGTCTCATGCCACGAGAGAAGGTCCACCCCTGACATTGTTAATGATATTCTGCTATGCTTGCAGACATGAGCCTAGCATATTTGTAATCAGACAGGCTTTAATCAGCAGATGGAAATAGTTGCGGAGACCCAGAGACAAACATTAGGTAAAACTTAGGGAATCATGCTGAAGAGCAAGATGAAAGATTGTAGGAGGCAGAAGAGTTAAGGACATCACAAGAAAACCCATGGAATTAACTAATCTGGGCTGATAGGGACTCACAGAGACTGAACTGTTGACCAGAGAGCATGGATTGAAACAACGTAGGCCCTCTGCATATATGTAAGAATTGTGTAACTTGGTCTTCATGTGGGACTCCTCACAGCAGGAACAGGGGCTGTCTCTGACTCTGTTGCCTGCCTTTAGAACTCTTTCTCCCTAATGGACTCCCTCCTCTAGCCTCAATAGGAGAAGATGCATCTAGTTTTACCGCTACTTGATATGCTAAGGCTGGTTGATATCCATTAAAAATCTCTCTTTTTCTGAAAAGAAAGAGACGAAGTATGGATGGTTGTGGTATTTGTGGTAGGAACTGGCAGGAGAAGAGGGAGTGGAAACTGTGGAATAAATGTTAATTAAAATTAAAATGCTCATATTTTTACTTCCAAATTTATACCCTTACTCCTTTTTTACTTTTGTTATTTTTACTTTTACATTTCTTTTTAAAAGAGCCTGTGAATATTGTATTTTATCTCTAAATATTTCAGCATGAAATATATTTCACAAAGAACAAAGATATTATATTTATCCTCAGTATCATCTGAATATACTTTAAATGACATATA
>NC_045030.1:125858453-125858637 GCF_008632895.1 Mastomys coucha
TTCATTTTTAATTTACCCAGTTATTTTCATTTTCATTTTTGATTGCTAAAAAGACAATATAAGTTGTATTATTTGGATAAACTGTCTTTATTCTTCGCTGATAATTAATGATCCATACCTCCCATATCTTTCATTTGCATTACTGAAGTATCTTACTTTGCTAATTCTGATGTTCACTCTTTTT
>NC_045030.1:125858647-125866410 GCF_008632895.1 Mastomys coucha
TGCTGGGATTAAAGGCGTGTGCCACCACCGCCCGGCCTGATGTTCACTCTTAATATGCTATTGAGTGATGACTATCTCAGTAAAAGGACATGACAGTTTACTTTTAATTTGTAGTTCATAAAGATAAAATTAACATTGTCAGTCTGAAGTGTTTCATGGAAACAAGAGTAACAGAATAACACATTGAGCAGTAACTTCTGTAAAAAGTGCCATGATACTTTTGATAGCTATGTGTTTCCATCCTCAAGCCTTTCAAAATTTTCTTAAATATTAAACCATTTGCTTTATTTTTAAATTTTGACAAAATGTAATTTCCACAGTGGTAAAATTTTTGGAAATCTGAAAGTTATTCATCTGATAAATGAGAATTTTTTTTAATACATCTACCTTCTAGTATAAGCAATTCTACAGTTAGAGGACATTCCAAAGAGAGAACTGTGCTTTTTTCTTTTTCTTTTTTTTTTTTTACTTTTTTTAATTCACTTTACATCTCATCACTATCCCCTCTCCTGGTCCACACTCCTATAATCACTCCCCACTTCTTGCTCCCCTTCTCCACTGAGAGAATAGAAAATCCCCTGGTTATCCCCCCCTACTATGGTACACTGAGTCTCTGTATAACTAAGTGCTTCTTCTGCCACTGTGGCCAGACAAAACAGCCTAATTGGGGGAACAGATTCAACAGAGAGGCAACAGCTTAAGGAATAACCCTCACTCCAGTTATTCGGGACCCACAGAAAGACCAACTTGTACATCTGTTACATATGTGAGAGGGGCAGCATGTAGGTCCAACTCATGTATGCTCTTTGGTTGATGGTTCAGTCTCTGAGAGCCCCCAAAGGTCCAGATTAGTTGACTCTATTGGTCTTTTTGTAGAGTTCTTATCCCAGTCAGTACCCTCAATTCTTCTCCCAGCTCTTTCACAAGAGTATCTAAGCTCCATCCAATGTTTGGCTGTGGGTCTCTGCATCTGTCTAAGTCAGCGGCTGAGCCCTTCAGAGGACAGTCATGCTAGGCTCCTATCTGCAAGCCTAACAGAGTACCATTAATAATGTTAGGGATTGGTGCTTGCCCGTGGAATTGGTCTTTAGTTGGGCTGGTTATTGCTTGCCCATTCCCTAGTCCCTGAATTTCTTGTAGGTAGGACAAATTTTGGGTCAAAAGTTTTGTGGGTGGGTTGTGCTCTATTACTCCATTTAGGTTCCTTCTTGGCTACAGAAGGTAGTCTTTTCAGGTTCCATATACCCACTGCTATGAGTCTCAGCTAAGGTCACCCCGTTGATTGGTAGGCTCTCCCTTATCCCAGGTCTCTGGCAGTCCTTGAATTGCTCACTTCCTTGCCTGCCAGCTGCAGATTTCTATTAATTCTCATGGACATCTGGACATTTCTCCTTTCTCTCCACACATGATTCTGAACCTCATCCATTCCCAAGAACTGTGCTCTCAATGTAATGATATATACATTTATTCAATAAGGCAACTTTCTCCAAAGGCCAAAGTTTTAGCCCCATAGCATTTCTTTGAACACATAGTAGAAAATAAATCCACTTGAATAAATCCTCCATTTGGGGGGCATTTTTTTTCATAATGTATATCCAAACCAATAGAGTTCCAATAATCCTCTAGTGATGAGTTTACAATTATATGACATCAAAATCTATACACTTTTGCATAGTTCCCATCTATGATGTTTTTCACTTGGTAAACACACTTTTGAATTATTATATATTAATAGTTAAATATTTCTTAAGCATATATGTGCAAAACAGAATATACATACATGTATATTTATCTATAGTATATTATATGCTAAAATATGAGTACAAAATTACCAATATATTAAATTATCATTACATATTTATATGCTGTATTATTTGCCATATTTCTTACATGCTGAAAATAAATAATATTTTTTATTAAGTACCAAGAAGTAGAGAAACATACTTTAGACTAGCTTTATCTCCCTCAGATCCTATAGTTATGAAGCAACTAACCCAAGATAGCAATTAATTTATATTCTATACTGTAGTGACTAAAGAACCTTATTTAAGCCAGGCAGTGGTGGCGCATGCCTTTAATCCCAGCACTTGGGAGGCAGAGGGAGGAGGATTTCTGAGTTCAAGGCCAGCCTGGTCTACGGACTGAGTTCCAGGCCAGCCAGGGCTACACAGAGAAACCCTGTCTCAAAAAACAACAAACAACAAGAACCTATTTAGAATGTTATATTGAATGCTTTGGCCAAGATACAGCATCTTAGCTTTAATGTTAATTGAAAAGTAATGTCTATAGTAAGAAAAACACTGTATTTTTTATTGAATATAACTGAAACACAATTTTAGAAAGACTTTGCTGTACCTTTATAAAATACCTTAGGAAAAAAATTAAAAAAGGGAAGTTTAATTTCAGCTCACAATTTCATAGGTTTCTAACTATGGTTGTCTGAATCCAGTGTTTCCATGCTAGTGTTGAGGAAAACATCATTGTGGTAAAAGCATGCCGCTCACTCAAGAATGACTAAGAAACACGGGACATACCTGTGCAAGCCTAGTTCTTCTTTCTTCCACTAACCCTATTCATTCAATTAAACGTCTTTGCAAATACCCTCACAGATAGACTCAGAGATGTGCTTTACTAATTCTCTAGGCATTAATTGATTCAATCAAGTGACTCATCAAGATTAACCATTACAAATCTTCACATTGTCAAAGATACCTAAATACATCTTCTCATGTGTTAGTTTCCAAATAAAAGCAATAACAAGATCAATTGAACATAGTAAAACTATCTGGAATACAACTACAAACATGCTACCTCTTCCCTCAAGGTTTTGATAGTTCAATATTACTCAAGAATTCCAGTCCAGTGTCTAATCTGAGACATAATACTATTTGCCAATAGTCTCTATGAAATTTACAATGTGAATCACATACTTCTAACATTCAGTGGCACAGACTAAACATTTTAATTCCAAAAGGAGAATTAGGAACATAGAAAGGAAAGTAGGACTAATTGAAATCTAGCAAGACAAACAAACCTTTGACCTCAATGTCTACCACCTACCTACTTCCCATTTTTATTTATGAGGCTCATTAACCTATTAAATTATACCACCTGTATGTAAGATCAATCTTATCTTTAATCATCTGTGGAAGTGTTGTCATAGACCCAGAAGTGCGCTTTACTCGTCTCCTAGTTGATACTTCTAATCAGTTTCCCAAGGTAAATCCTTATTGCTAACTTGTTTAAGTTTGTCCAAGTTAATGGACACTTCTACAGAATTTTAATACATAATTATCATTAAATAGTATTTTGTACAAAATATATATGCAATAATTTTGAGCCATATTTGGTAGACTGAAAAAAAATTGAGCTTTCTCCATGAAAAGAGAAATAAGACAGCTCTGGTACTTAGCTTTTCTTTTACCATTCTTAGTTAATATAATATTAAAGAAACGTCATGGAAGAGCATCCAAGAGCATGAGAACATTTGAATACTTTTATTGCCAATATTCTAAGCCTACTGGCCCTGTCCCTGCTAGATAAAGAAAAAACATGTAGCCTTGTAACTGTCCCTAAGGTGTGACCATGTGTTATAAAGTTAATTAATAAAGCAAAGTGTTGGGAAATGAGGGTAAAGTGTCAAGGAAGTGTTCAAATCGTAAACTCTATTTTTATTTCTCTGTGAATTCGTGGTCATTAGGTAAGGATGGGCTTGTAACCTGGGAGTGCACATGCGTTAGGGTAGTAAGAAATTTTTTTTAGGAGTTTCTTTTTACTTTCTGTACAGTCTCATGTTTAGTAGGGAAAGTCTCCATCTATCCTGAAAAGGTATGTATAAACACCAGCAAATATTTGTATCTAAATTTTTCTGGTTTTATCTCCATGAAATCTGTTTCCCAATAGACTTCTGGTTTGTTGTCCTAGCATAGAGTATGGGGTTTCATTGAATTGGCAACCACGTTGGTCAACTGACAGGCCTTAAAATCTTTAACAATTTCAGCTGTTTTCAAATTAGCAGCTCTATTTCTGATGTGGTACTTGCAGACTAAGTCCTGTATTCTCTAGACTCCCATGTGTGAAGAGTGATGGATCTTTTTTAGTATGTGTAGATCCATTTTCTCTGCTACAATTAGTTGTAGTCTGTTGTCCTCTATCATTTCTTATGACATAGACACATGGGCAGGTTTCTGGCCCAGATCACATCTTTGTCTGGTCAGGGAGTGTGGGATCTCCTGGACTTAAGGCAATCAAGGCCATGAGGAGCCTAATTTCTAGAGCCACCCACTGTGATGTCTTGTTGCCTCTGGATTGGAGTCTTTCCTTTGATATCCTGGACAGTGAATGATGGCCAGCACTTTAGGCCCCCATAGAGGCCTTAGTAGGGAGAGGATTTCTTTTTTATCTTTGACAATCCTTTATTTTGCTGTCAGAAGGCTTATCTCTCTAAAAATAGCCCCATGGATATGAACAGTAGTAAAGGTATACTGACTATCTGTGCAGATGTTAAGTCTTTTCTCTTTTTCCAACACTAACACCTTGGTTAGAACAATTTATTTAGCTTTCTATGCTGATGTTCCAGCCAGCAATGGCTTTGCCCATCTGACCTCAGTGTTTGATATTCCCACTGTCCCAGCATACCTCTGTCCATCCTTAATGAGGCTATTGTTATTGGTTAACCACATTACCACTGTATCCATCAAAAGAAGACTTTGGCCCATGGTTGAAGGCCAAAATGTCCAAACAGCCATGTAGAGGCCCACTGAGGTCAGGGTTAGGCAGCAGGGCAACTGAAAAGTTACCCTGAGGGCATTTAAGAAGAGAGGCTGGTAATGACTCATGTTGGCATCTTCTTTAACTAGGAAGCCATCACTGTACTGAAGTGTAAACAGGGATGGGGGGAGCTTCTGGCAATTGGTTACATTGGTCATTGGCTGATGCCACAACCCAGAGTCTGAGTGTGCATTCCCCAGGTCTAGGAAGGTAACCTGTAGTTGGCAGAGTAAAGGCTACTTAGGTCTAAATTTTTTAGGGCCTCTAAGAGGTCCTGAGTCTCTTTGAGACATTTTTGTCTTGTTTCTGCTGTCACAGGAAGTTATTTATAAACTGATGAAGAGACTTTATCTTTAGATTTTGGCAAGACATAATAAACTCTATTAATTTTAAACAAGCTGGTAAGTTTCTTTTTTACTTTTAGGATTACCCTGGGCTTAGAGAGGGGATCCAAACTCAGTCTATTTTATTTTTTTAAGCTGGAGCACATTTGATCTTTAGGAACCCCCTTATCTCTTTGTGTAGAAGCCATTTGTTTAGAAGTACCCTAAGTAGGTAGGTCACTAGCTTGGTGTCAAGGTGTAAGAACATTGCTTTCTGGGAGCCATTTGTTCTAGATGTCTCTTATAGTCCTGTTTTGGCCATGCCTATCAACAGGATCTTTGCCAAATTTTGAGTCTGTTGTCTCTGTCCTTTTATCTGTTTCTCTTTTGTCACTATCATTATCAGTAATCTCTCAGGCTTTTTTTTTAAATATGTCTCTACAGCTAATGCCGTATATTTTGACCAGATTAGTTGGCTGTCTTTCAGCTGCTTTGAGACCTGTCAGCAGAGCCTGAAGGTAAGCCAAAAGTCTTCTCTTACCTTCAATAGAGTTAAACTCTTTTTCTGGGTAAGTTAGGGGAAAGCAAGCATCAATAGCTACATGGTTATTGGGGGTTCCCTTGTGGAACCAGGAACAAGCTTTCTGGCCTCTTCTGTGGGGAAGGGAACCTGTAGAATATGGTGAGGGGTAGCCTGTCACATGTTGCTATGACCCTCAAAGCCAATTTGTCAGAGTCATTTTGTAATGAGAAATACAAATATAACACATAAAACCACAAGTGTAACAAGAAACAATCAGAAAGTGACACTCATGTAAAACACCTTTGTGTGACATGTAAAACGTAAGTCCAACCTTTACTTTCTATCAGGAAAAAACAAGAAACAACCAGAAAGTGGTGCACACACATAAGAAAAAGAAAACAGATTAGTGGATGTTTCTTGGCTCCCCCTGAGTCCACACCCATGACTACCCCAAACTGAGACTTAGGATGTCTCTTGGCTCCACAGTAGCCATAGTTCCCATATGTCTATCCTATCTGTGACTGGCCACAGATACAAATTTAAGGCCTTGATCCAAGACAGGTGGTCATCTCAGCTCCCTGAACTTATGCCCACCTCAAACCAGGCTCAGGATGTCTGTCTCCTGGCACCGCTGTGGCCACAGCTCCTACAGCTCTCCCCAAAAATCAGACAGGAGCTGATCTGATGTAACTCACAGCAGGGTCTTTATTCTATTTAAGCTACCTTGGGCTCCTCAGCTTACCACCTACATGCAGGATGGATTTTGTGGAGAGAGGAGGCAAGGCTTTACAGTAAGCAGTAAGCAAGGGGGTAAATGTGTATGCATCTAGCTGGAAAGCTCTTATGGTCTTTGGCATAATTGATTGGTGTTGGGAATCAAATTGTAAACTTAATTTTGATTTTCCTCTACATTGGTGGTTATTAGGCAAGAGTTGGATTTGTAACATAGGGGTACAGATCTGTATAACCTAGAGACTCAGGTCTTGCTGAGAGTGAGCCCAGCGACTAGAGCTAGGCTTGGGATGTGTTGTGGGTAACTTGGAAATCAATGTTAGGTACTGGCCTGTTACTTTACCTGTGTTCAAATTTATGTCAGGTTCTCTAAAATGGAGTCTGAATTTGTAAGTCTTGGCCTCTGTTATAGACAGAGTTGTGCTGGTTATCTTATGACTTCAAAACCATAAGTCAGAGAGATTTTTCCTCCCTATAAAATATCCAGAATGTGGCAACACGTTAAGGCAGTATAAAGCAAAATAAGATATATCTGTTGGACTCTATTGCTCAATCTGACAGGAAAACAACTTTCCTAATACAAGTGGATAGTTGACTGACACTTGATTGCATAGATATGATTGAACCCAAAATAAATCAGAACTGTTCGTCAGCTGAGCCCAGCCCAAACTACCAGCAGACAAGATCATAAATTTGGACTGGTATATCCAATAAAAGTTAACTGATAGAGTAGTTTTGGCATCCTCTTTTTTAGTTCATCAAGTTGAGTACTTATTAAATATTCATTTGCATGTGTAACATTATGCCATTAGTTCAAGAGAAGATTAAAAAAAACATGAGCAAGTTTTGCGTTCTCAGTGTGGTCATGAAGACAAATAATGAGTAGTTATATTCAAGGCATAAATATGAGGACATTAAGAGCTTTTCTATGGGAATGTTGTGTCAGGAAGTATTTGTAAACCCTCAAAAAACCAAGGAGATGTTTCTGATGTAACTATATTAGGGTATCTTTATTATAAACTCGAGTTTGGGCTTACTTACCACTGACCCACAACATAGTTTGGTGACACAACCCCAAACTCTCATCATGACTGGGTTTTATAGAAAATGGAAACAAGTAATGGGGGGGAGGGGTCCATACTGGCAAGCATCTAAATTGAATGATGACTATTGTGAGCCCACAGGGGAGTGCTCTGAAGCAAGGCCATATGAAATAATGAACAGTCTGAAAGTACATCTGAAACAATCAGACTAATCTTTAATTATCTGTTACTAGGAAGTAGTTAGGGAGTAACTTTAGGCAAGGATAAGCTGTGGAGTCCTTCCTGGTACTTGTACCTTGGGTACAGCTGTAGGTCAAATTTTCAGGCCTCTTTTTCTTTTTCTTTCTTTCTTTCTTTCTTTTGTTTTTTTTT
>NC_045030.1:125866428-125869996 GCF_008632895.1 Mastomys coucha
TTTTTGATGGAGGCCAGTTCCAAGATGGAGTAGGTTTGGCCTCTTAGGAACACATTAGATCATTCAAAATGAAAATTCACCCTACCAGGATGTTTGATACCTCCTTGATATAAGTACCTAGAGACAGTGTCATCTTTTTTTCTAATTATACTTCCATAGCAATAAATTAATAGTGCAAAAATTTTAACAGTTTATCTAGGAAATATCTAGTGAGAAAGCACACAATCTCCCATTTCCTTACTCTGTGATTTGGAAGACCTTAAACAATTTTCAGTGTCCTCAGCTATAAAAAAGAGGTGTTGCAATTAGGGTGTTGAAATTTTTCTGAATGGCTCTTTGTTAGAAACTTGGTCCCTAGAGTAGTGTTAGTGGGGTATTGATAGACAGTTGCAGCCTCATGGAGAATCACTGGATCATTGCAGGTGTGTACTCTGGAGCGACTGTAGTATTTCCCTTTTCTACTTGGCTCATGATGTGAGCAGTTTGCTCTACCATGTGTCCCTCTTACTATAGCACTGCTACCAAAATCAAAGTCCCAAAGGAGTGCTTCTATCTACTATTTGACATTACCTTTAAAATGGTGATTCAAGATACATTTTCTCTTTTTAGCAGTTAATAATTATATGTATTTTTTATAGCTACACAAAACATACTAGCACAAGGGGAAATAATGAAACCTCATAGGACTATTATGATGATAAAGACAGACAGGCAGATACAATATGTGGTCCAATTACTGACATATTTTATGTGCTTACTATTATCATATTCACAGCCCTTTTATTGTTATTGGTGTAAATTTAGAAAAATAATATCATTTGGATGGAAAATTTTTGCAATCTTGAACAATCTTCTACTAGAAAATATGTTCAAAGAAATCTTTTCACTCATTCAAAAGACTAAAATTAGTTTCTATTACATTTAAGTATTTCCAATGCTTAAAACATTGCATGTCATTTCTGCTGCTGCTTTCTCTTTTTGTTTTATGGTTTTAACCTAAGAGAATGCACTACTTCCTCTGGAGTGATTTTTTTTTCCTTAACATTCCCAATTTGAGTGTCTGAAATGCAAAGTGTATAGATACACGGTGGGGGACTACTATGGTCATTTTTGCATTTAGCATTGGGCTGAGGAAGACCCCTAAAGCACACTGGGATGTTGTGAAATGGTTCTCTATTATGTAAACAGTAAGCAGTGCTAACTAATAGACATGCTTGTGACACAATTCTCTAGGCTGCACGGCCCCTTCTCACATTCTCTTCTCTATGAATTAATGGCTAATAGCAGGATAATGAGTCCCCTGCCTCACACACTCTTAGCTCTTTTACAAAGAAAGCTACAAGAGGCTGCTAAATTTTGATTATATTCTTCTAAATGAATTTCTCTATTTCTTTCTTTATGCTCTACTTTTTTTGTTGTTTTCATGAAATGATTTTCCTTCCTAAACAGTAATATGCCTGTGATTTTATTCAAGCTGCAGCATACTTCTATTACTGGAGTTTCTTCTTTTCCTCAAATGTAGAAATGACAGGACTTGCCACTTATCTAATTCAACTGAACTCAGGAAGTTTTTGTTCATCTTTGGTGTGGAAAACAATATTCAAATACATTAACTGATAAAATTCTTGATTTATACCTTATTTATCGCATGTCATTTCCATCCACTGCTTCTGTGTCTACCTTCTGCACAAGGTACAGGCTCTTCAGCCAACATATACGAAGGCCTTTTTAAAAGAAGCTAAGCGATACAGTTAATGTTTGCACTTCAATAAGTTTTATATTTCTTTGTTCATCTCCTTTGTACATGTTAGGTTCATGTCCTAGACAACATAAAGAGGTAGAGATGGAAGTGATTCATTTAAAATTTTTGACAAGATTGCTATGAAATGATTTCTATTTCTGTAAATGACACACTGATGAAATCATGAGGTCATAGAGCTTTTTAGTCTTGTATCCTTTAGTGCTCTGTTCTGTTGCTCTGGATCTAATCAGCCTAGCTGCACATCAACACCCTTCCATGTTATCATATTCTCTAAAATACTCCACCAAAGTTCTACAAAAAGGGAAGAGTGAAAAGCAAGCACGCCTGTCTATGTTCATGCAGTTTTTGAAAACTCTTATATTATTTGCTTATCCTTGCCTATTAAGAATGGTCCTAAGGTCCTCTTGCTTTCCTGGCACCTGAGACTTTCTAGAATGGGGATGACATTAGCTGAAATACCTAACAAAAGTAAAAGACCCTGTTGAGACCATATCCAGAGGTTAGGCACAGCCCCTGGTTGAGGGATGGGGTCAATTACAGAAATAGAGATCATTTCATAGCCATCTTGTCAAAATTTTCAAATGAATCACTTCTATCTCTACCTCTTTATGTTGTCTAGGACACAAACCTAACATGTACAAAGGAGAAGTACAAAGAAACTTAATGAAGTGCAAACATTTTAAATGCCAAAATTTCTCCTGTCTAAAGGAAATACAGGAACAAAGAGTGGGGCAGAGACTGAAGGAAAGGCCATCCAGAGACTGTCCTACCTGGGGATCCATCCCATATGAAACATCAAACCCAGTTACTATTACTGATGCCATGATGTTCTTACTGACAGGAGCCTGGTATGTCTGTCTTCTGGAAGGCTGTGCCAGAGCCTGACCAATACAGATGCTGATGCTTGCAGCCAACCAGGCTGAGCACAGGGACCTCAATGGAGGAATTGGGGGAAGGACTTAAGATGCTGAAGGTGTTTGCAACCACTTAGGAAGAAAAACAATATCACCCAACCAGACCCCTAAGATCTCCTAGGGACTAAACCACCAACCAAAGAATATATGTGGAGGGACCCATGGCACCAGCTGCATATGTAGCAGAGAATTGTCTTATCTGGCATCAATGGGAGGGTAGACTCTTGGTTCTATGAAGGCTTGATGCATAGCATAGGGAAATGTTAGGGTGGTGAGGCTGGAATTGGGAGGTGGACAGGGGAGCACCTACATAGAAGCAGAGGATAGAGGGAATGACATAGGGTGTTTGAGGAATGGAAACCAAGAAGGGGGATAACATTTGAAATGTAAATAAATAAAACAACAAATAAAATGTGTATCATCCTGGAGTCTTTACATAATAACTGTAAAGTCTAAGTAGACACCCTTTTCTTTGTGTAAAGGTAGTATCCATTAATAATGCAACAAAGGCAAGCATTTCTATACCACTTGACATTTCTAAAATCATTATGTGCATTATCTTATTTATTGCTCATTACAACATGAGAAGGGGAATGCTAGCATCATGTCCATTTTATGGATTTGAAAAGTGAGACTAAATGGATTTATTCAAAATACATACTAAAAAACAGATAAAAAGTAACATTACTGTGAGTTATGCTCATTTGTTGTCGATTTCAGTCAGAGTGCTTGAACACAATAGACATTGACAAAGTAAATGTATTTTAACCATCTAGTCCTTTCTTTTTTTTATTATATATTTTCTTTATTTACATGTAAATGTTTCCTTTCCCAGTTTCTCCTCCAAAAAACAAAGAAACAAACAAAAACAACAAAAACAAACCCCTGTTGC
>NC_045030.1:125870702-125870929 GCF_008632895.1 Mastomys coucha
CTCCATTGTGTAGTTGTACCACAATTTCTGTATCCACTCCTCTGTTGAGGGACATCTGGGTTGTTTCCTGGTTCTGGCTATAATAAATAAGGCTGGTATGAACACAGTAGATCATGTGTTCTTATTACATGTTGCAGTATCTTTTGGGCATATGCCCAAGAGTGGTATAGCTGGGTCCTCCAGTAGAACTATGTCCAATTTCCGGAGGAATCGCCAAACTGATTTCC
>NC_045030.1:125871532-125872571 GCF_008632895.1 Mastomys coucha
TCCATTTAGTTTGATGTTGGCTACTGGTTTTCTGTATATTGCTTTTACTATGTTCAAATACGAGCCTTAAATTCTCGTTCTTTCCAAGACTTTTATCATGAAGCGATATTGGATTTTGTCAAATGCTTTCTCAGTATCTAGTGAGATGATCATATAGTTTTTGTCCTTGAGTTTGTTTATGTAGTGAATTACTTTGATGGATTTCTGTATATTGAACCATCCCTGCATCCCTTGGATGAAGCCTACTTGATCATGGTGGATGATCTTCTTGATGTGTTCTTTGATTCAGTTTGCAAGAATTTTATTGAGTATCTTTGCATCGATATTCATAAGGGAAATTGGTCTGAAGTTTTCTTTCTTCGTTAGGTCTTTGTGTGGTTTAGGTACAAAAGAAATTGTGGCTTCATAGAACAAATTGGGTAGAGTGCCTTCAGTTCCTATTTTGTTGAATAGTTTGAGGAGTATTGGTATTATGTCTTCTTTGAAGGTTTGATAAAACTCTGCAGCAAACTCATCTGGTCCTGGGATTTTTTTGGTTGGGAGACTATTAATGACTGTTTCTATTTCCTTAGCAGATATGGGACTGTTTAGACCATTGATCTGATCTTGATTTAACTTTGATACCTGGTATCTGACTAGAAAATTGTCCATTTCATCCAGGTTTTCCAGTTTTGTTGAGTATAGGTTTTATGGTAGGTTCTCATGATTTTCTGAATTTCCTCAGTGTCTGTTGTTATATCTCCTTTATCATTTCTGATATTGTTAATTAGGAAACTATCTCTGTGCCCTCTAGTTAGTTTGGCTAATGGTTTATCTAATTTGTTGACTTTCTCAAAGAACTAGCTCCTGATTTGGTGATTCATGTATAGTTCTTTTTGTTTCTATTTGGTTGATTTCAGCCCTGAGTTTGATTATTTCCTGCCTTTGAGTCCTCTTGGGTGAATTTGCTTGTTTTTGTTCTAGCACCTTATGGTGTGCTGTCAAATTACTGGTGTATGTTCTTTCCAGTTTCTTTTTGGAGGCACTTAAAGCTATGAGT
>NC_045030.1:125873211-125884613 GCF_008632895.1 Mastomys coucha
CCTTATCTTTTTTGATCACTTTAGGGTGAAAGTTGATTTTATTCAATATTAGAATGGCTACTCCAGCTAACTGATATTACTACGGAAAATAAACCACACCTCTGTGGAAATTCTGATTGATTGTTTAGAATGTAATGACTGTGGAGAGTTGAGGTGTTTTAGATACAGATTCAAAATTGTATTAGCTATTATTAAGTATGCTTAAGAGCCTTTCATTGCCCATCTCTAAGATGTGAATTTTAAACTAAAAGTGAAGTGATGACTATGCAATACTATGGATTTCTCTTGATCTTGACATGTTAATGTTTCTTTGATAGAACTAGAAGCCAGATTCCCTATCTATCTATCTATCTATCTATCTATCTATCTATCTATCTATCTATCTATCTATCTCTATCACGTATCAATATGTTGAGACTATAATAGACATTTTGGTAGACAAGTACGTAATATTAAGACATTAACAAAAAATAAAAAAGGAAGTTTGCTTAAAGCATAATATTTGGGAGAGTCAAAAGAAAAAAAATGTTAAGATATGTAATGTCAGTCCTATTCATTCCCTTCTTTATTCTACAAGATTCTTCACACTCACACTATCACCTATGAGAAAACAAAATCTAAGAGACAAAGAAGAACAATCATACCACACAAAGAATGTTTGGAGAGATGGTCACATGGTTTAGTAGTTAAGAATAATTGCTGCTTTTGAAGTAGACGCAGGTTCAATTCCCAGCACTCACAGGAAGGCTCATTGCCATCTGTAACTCTAGTTCCAAAGAATGTTCTTAGCTCTTCTGAACTTTCTTAGCTCAATTTGCTAATATAACACAAACTCAATATTTGTCAGTATCTTGTGAGGAAATTTTAAATATTTAAAATATATTAAGATATATGCATGATTTTTTTGATGTGTATATAAAATACATGAAAAAAAGGTTTTCCTGAAAAGCTGACTTTATGATCCGGGACCCTAACTGACTGTCTCATGTTTATTTCAAACTCTACTTTATAAAATGGATAGATTTTATGATACATGCTATTGCAGTTCTTTGTTCTGTGATTGTTTCTAGTATAATGTCTCTCTTTTTAAAAGTACAGTTCTTTGCATCTTGTTAGGTACTAACAATTCTGGCTTCAAAAGATATTCAGAAAACCCTTAGCAATTATTGAAATAGGTTAAAATTTGTATAATATAGAATTTATTTCAAGGTATCCAAATTTGATTGATTCTAAAATACAGAGAAATGTGAACATAAAAGCAGTAAAATAGAGGCCTTATGTAATTAATATTTCCACCTTTGACACAGCCTTTCTAGGAAAATGGACACCTCTAAATTGCCTCAATTTATTTAATTGAATCAACTGGACATATTAATATCACTTTCCAGATCTTGAAACAATGAGTGACTGATGCCATATTACTGAATATTAAGCAACATCTGATGTTAAAATGGAAAAAAATATTAGTAGGAATTTATTTTAACAAATATGTATTCAAATTTGCTTGTAGAATCCTCCCAGAGTTCTTTCTCTCCTCATCCACAGTATTATTCATATGTGTGTATCTGCCAGTTTAGTATAATAGTATGATAATATTTACAAAGAGGCACCACTGTACTACTATTCTCTTATAGTTTCAAAATCACTAAATTGAAGAAAAACCATTTCATAGACAAAATAAAACATATCTTTTGTCTTTCCTATAACTCTTCACCCAGTCCAATTGCCAACTTTGTAATGAGCTCTCACACAGTAGTATCTAGTCTCTTGAAGTCTTTGTGAAACCTGCCGAGCTCAATCTCTTTGAATTTGAACATAAAAATTCTGGTTTGCCAGATACTAGAACAATTCTATTGTTGTCCCCAGGCTTGCTTTCTCCAGGAGATCTCTTGATAGATGTAAAGAAAACTGATCAAATATTTGGCTTATAAATAATATTTGGAAACACCATATGATACAGAATCAGTTGGTTTAGATTTGTGATGAAAAGCAATGAAAGAGAATTTTATACAAACTTCCCTTTATGAGGGTCCCAGCATTTCTTTTTAGGTGTACAGCTTTTCCAACTGTTTTATCTTCATTGTATAAACATTGTTCTCTCACCGAAGAACTTATATAACAGATAAGAGCTTTAATCAAAAATAGAGCTTGCAAGTTAAGTCTACCAACAAAACAGCAGATCATGTCTGGATGCCAAAGCTAAAACTCCTAGTTTGAAATTCCTGTTCAATAAGCAACTAACCAGACAACATATTTTAAAAATATTGACAAATAAAGTTAAGCAGATGGGTTTTAGGAGATTGTTGAATATGCTTTTTTTGTTCTGGATCGTTTAAAATTTATATGCTATTGGTCTCAAACTTTATCTACTATTATATAGGAAATGGTGTTAACATATACAAAATTGTTAAATCTATTGTGTTCTCTAATTATCTTTAATATTAACACTGTGAGAAACAATGTCTATGATTCTGAAAGTTATATATCTGTTTTGTGTCATTTTATGTTATAAGTGATAATATTTAAAAAAATATAATTACAATGAGAGTAAGTCATTCTTACTACTTTTAAGAACACAAGGTGATTTAAATGAGTTATAACAATGAAGAAGCAAGTGAAATTCTAGGTAATGTTACAGTGTAACTGAACAATAAATATATATATATTGTTAGGCTGTGTAGAGTGCCCATTTCATAGTCTAAGGCTGTTGCTTAAGTATGGATTCTCCTCAAATGGGAGAGGGGTAAGTCAAGATAAGACACTTACCTCAAGATAAGAAGGTTTCTTCTCCCATGTAGTAAAACATACTGCCAGAAATGAAATAAAATTATTTGCTAGTAAGAAAAGTCTGTCTAGATATTTCAAGTAAAAATGAATAAGTCATATTTTTGGCTTATAAGCCTCAAAGCAATAGTCTGATTTGAATGTAACTCTGATCTGAAAGCAACTCTGATTTGAACGTAACTGTATGTTGTAGACTCATTCCCATTTTGATTCTTTCCTATCATCCTTAAACTCTTCAAAAATAACTCTTTCCCATATCACAGCCACAAAGTAAAATAGACAATGGAATTAGAAAGTGTTCTGTAAAACAAAAAGGCTACTTTATAATGCCCTGGGAGACACTTACAACAAAATGAAAAAATATTGCATTTGGCACTTCATTTCTTTCAGATCCTGAAACTGAGGGGGGGGGTATTAAACAGAGAGAGTGTAAGTAATACAATTGAATAGTGGAACATGAAACAGGAGGAAGTGAGAAGACCTGGACATGATACAAGCATAATGGTATTACTTTGCTGCAGGATTTATCAAAATATTTCCGTAGTAAAATATGCCCCTTCAGGAAGCATTGACAGATGGAGTAAAGTAAAACAATCCACCATACCTGAGAACCGTGCACAGTGCCAGCTGGACCCATTTAGAGACTGTGAAGAAATGTCAGTCATTATTAAGGGAAGTCCTCTGAGACCAAGAAGCTGAAGATTGGTTTGAAAATGCCTCCCCTAAAGGGGCTCTGATAATGTACTGCAAGCTGAACTTATGTCCATCACTCATTAACTCTTGTGCTAGTGGATCATTTTGTGTAATGCAGTTCCTACTAATACTGATGATACATTGATTGTATTTCATGAACTCTGCAATTCATTTGGAAATACAGGGGTGGATGTTTGCTTGAGGCATTATACTTCTCTCCTGAGGATTAATGTGTTAGTATTTGTAATGCACACTGAAGATGAAAATTGCTGTATAAATAATAGCCATCATCCCATACTACATACACTAGCAGCTACTCCATTAGGAAAAAGGAGGGTGCAGTTATATATAGCTATGGTAAGAAGTCAGTTGTTGACTGGAATACCAACAATGTTCTGATGACACCATCTACTGAAGGAAGTCACTTCCTTCAAAATGTGTAGAAGTTCAACAAACCATATCTGAAGAAAGACCTCATTATTAGCTGAAAAGACGGAGGGAGGGAGGGAAGAGGAGAGGAGGAGGGGAGGGGTACCTTGTTTGCAAGCCCAATATGCATGCAAGTTTGAAAGCAGTTGTTCATTTTATTCTGAAGTTGTCTCCAATCCAAAATATTACAATAGTAATGCTTTGCTCATTTCCAGCTTTCTAATCCAGGGGTATGAATGGACAATGTCCTTGATATTGCCACAACTTGACCTTACTCTCTGACAAGATCTCTACTGTGACTAAAGAAAGATAGATATAAATGATAAACCTCAAATGTGAGTTACAGTTCACTTGGGATTAAAGTAAAAATTTACTCAGAACCCTAAATGGAAACTTGTCATCTGAAAAGGCTCAAAAATCTCTCTCATTCCAAGAGTGAGCCACCAGAAGCTGTGCAGAAGTAGCTTTGTGTTTAAAAAGCTTCTTAATGCTAAGTAGCACTTAAGGCTTGAGCCTTAAATCTCAGAGAAGCTCTAAACTGGAATACATTTCTAAAGCAGTTATACCTAGCTTTTTGGATTTCATACAGCCTCAAAATGTTGGTATATATTGATCAGATATTGCTACAGTCATTTCAAAGGTACAGTGCCTCTAATAATCTAGAAGTAGGAAAAGCAGATACATTATAATAGACTATTCTAAGAAAGGCTGCATGTCAAACATAAAACTATATGTAAATATTTTATGCATATTGGACTATTTAATCAGCCTGACAAATCCTTCAGCTTCTTCATGCAAAATCAAAAAGGAGACAATATCATTAGAGTACAGATATTAATATAATTGATATGTAAATTTTTAAAATATAATCTGGTACCATATATTGAAGACACTAGAAAAATTTCTGTCTGTCCTCTTATTTTGTATGAGTGCCTTATGAATTTTTAAAAAAATATTATTCTTACAGGGTGGTGATAATCTTTCTTTGGGCACATCTCTATTGGAAAATATATTTTAAAAGACTAACAATGGTCTTTCACAACAGAGGAATTCTATTCATGAACTGGACTAGTTTGTAAAAGTAGAATGCCTTAAAAGGAAATGAAACACTTTGGACAAAAAAGGACATTTATTTGATGAATTATTATCAACATTTACAAATTTAGCATAATATCTCAAACATAATAAATTAATTTTTATTTTATGTTTACAAGTGTTTTGACTGCATGTATGTACATGATCCATGTATGTGCTTGGTGCTTGTAGGAGTCAGATGATAGAGTCAGATACTTTGCAACAGGAGTTGTAGATAGTTCTGGGCAGTTGGAAACTAAATGTAGGTGCTGGAAATGAAATGTGAGTGCTGAACCTAAATCCAGGTCTCCTCCAGGAGTGAAAATTTCTTATAACCACTAAACCATCTCTCCAGCATACAAAATTATTTTATAGGTAATTCAGGATGAATACATTCACAGTAGTATTCTGTAATGTTAATAATTATGGAACTCATCCTTGTTTCCTCCCTCTTCATCACCTCTCATATAAATTCATTAGCAAATTTTGGGAAATGTGATGTCCAACACACAATTCTGAGTCTACCCCATTCACAAAGGTAATTGCTCCAAATCTAGCCCAAGCAAATAAACGCCTGCTGAACTTCAACCCTAACTAATTTTTGGTACTCTTTCTGTTTACCGTTTGTTCTCTATAGAGTATACAGAGTTGTTTGCTAATATAAACCTTCTAATGGTTTTCTATCATAATTATAAGCACATTCAAATTTTACTTTAGCATTAAATGCCTTAAATGATGTAGCTGTTGCCTATTTCACTGTTTACATAATATCATCCTGTAAGTCGAAGCTGCTCCACTGGCAGTGGCATTCATTATATCCATTGACTACTAGAGTCCTGTTTCTCCTCGTAGGGAGCTCCATTGGCTATATAATTTTTCCCAGGAGTACTATGTTTCTGCATGTTGTGTCTTGTTTCATCCTCTGATGCTGGTCTGAGAGTAAATAGTGACTCTTTAAAGATGTCTCCCCACACTTAGCCCATTGACTTATTGTGTCTCTGTATATGTGTGTGTATAAGTATGACATATTGTTCTTAGAAATTATTTTATTCATGATGTCTTGAATGTTTATTGCTACATCTTACAGGGTAAGTTCTATGAAAAGTCCTAATTTGCTCAATCAAATATACTTACTCAATATTATACACTCATCATCTCTTAAGGATTAGTATAATTCAAATATACCAGTTGCACCATAAATAAAATACGACTCCTGGGCATATACCCAGATGATGCTCTAACATGTAATAAGAACACATGCTCTACAATGTTCATAGCACCCTTAATTATAATAGCCAGAAGCTGGAAAGAACCCAGATGTCCTTCAACAAAGGAATGGATACAGAAAATGTGGTACATTTACACAATGGAGTACTACTCAGCTATTAAAAATGATTAATTTATGAAATTTTTAGGCAAATGGATAGATCTGGAGGATATTATCCTGAGTGAGGTAACCCAATCGCAAAAGAACACACATGCACTCTCTGATAAGTGGATATTAACCCAGAAGCTCGGAATACCCAAAATACAATCCACAAACCACATGAAACTCAAGAAGGAAGACCAAAGTATGGATACTTCTTAGAAGGGGGAAAAATACCCATGGAAGGAGTTACAGAGACAAAGTGTGGAGCAGAGACTGAAGGAATGACAATCTAGCAACTTCTCCACCTTGGAATACATTTCATATACAATCACCAAACCCAGACACTATTGTGGATGCCAGCAAATGTTGGCTGACAGGAGCTTGATATAGCTGTCTCCTGAGAGGCTATGACGGTGCCTGAAAATACAGAAGCTGATACTCATGCCCATCCATTGGACTGAACACAGGGTCCCCACTGAAGGAGCTAGAAAAAGGACCCAAGGAGCTGAAGAAGTTTACAGTCCCTTAGGACGAACAACAATTGGACTTACCAGTACCCCCAGAGCTCCCAGGGACTAAACCACCAACCAAAGAGTACACATGGTGGGACTAATGGCTCCAGCTGAATATGTAGCAGAGGATAGCCTAGTTGGTCATCAATGGGAAGAGAGGCCCTTGGTCCTGTGAAGGTTCTATGCCCCAGTGGAGGGGAATACCAGGGACAAGAAGCAGGAGAGGGTGGGTTGGTGAGCTGGGGGCGTGCAGGGGGGAGGGAAGAGGATGGTAAGGGAAGCCAGGAAAAGGGAGAACATTTGAAATGTAAATAAAGAAAATATCTTAAAAAAAGAAAAAAAAAAAGAAAAAAGAATGAGTGAACTCCTTCCTCTATAAGTAACAATGGGGGGTCTAGATGAGTTTAGACTAGGTCAGGAAAGAACATAAGTGACAAATATTAAGCAACCACTATTTAGAAATGGGTTATTCATCATTTTTCCAAAATGTAGAATCGTGGTCAGTGAACAGCACTTAAAGGATCTAGATTACAGATCAATAAAGGAAATGCCTTTGCAATACTGTCTCAATGATGGAACCAGTGGCCTCACGGAGGAGGAAAGTAGATCACTCAGGAATAAAAGACTTGACATAAATACTATTCATGAATTTCTTCATAGGGAGTAGATTTGTACTAAATAAAGGATTCCAAAACGCCATCAGACAAATAACGGCTAGGCTATAGATAACTGGAAGTGCCCAGAGGACTTGACTAGGTGAAACATGCTGACAGGCATTTCCACAAAGTTTCATAAGTTTCAATAGAGATTTGGAAATATTCTAAAAGAATAATTTCTTAAGTAGGTATTACCTACTATTGTGCTTTATTTGTATTCAGTTAAATTGCTGGATTATCAATTCTTGCACAATTATAGTACATTGTAGGCACTCAATAAATGTTTCTTGAATGTATAAGGTATTCACAAATAGTTGAATCAAAATATTTAAGTATATTTGTATAAATCAAAGGAGCCTTCCAAATGTGTTATATCAGGTTGTTTTTTCTTTCTTTATTTTTATTAGATATTTTCTTTATTTACAAGCCATATATCCTTACCCAGTTTCCCATTCAAAAAAAAAAGAAAAAAAGAAAAAAAAAGAAAAAACAAAATCAAAACAAAAAAACCCTTTTATATCCCCCTCTCCCTGTTCACCAACCCACCCTCTCCTGCTTCCTTTCCCTGGCATTCCCCTATTCTGGGGCATAGAACCTTCACTGGCCAAGTGCCTCTCCTCCCATTGATGACCGACTAGGCCATATGCTACACATATGCAGGTGGAGCCATTAGTACCACCATGTGTACTCTTTGGTTAGTGGTTTAGTCCCTGGGAGCTCTGTGGGTACAGGATGTTAATGGTATCTACACAAATGTTCAGGTTCATATGATGCAAAATGTTGGAAAAAAGTTTGCCATTTCCTACTAAAAGCAGGTTGTTTGTTTTGTTTTGTTTTGTTTTGTTTTTAATGAAACTGGTGCTGATGCTAGGCTTTATTTGTTTGTTTGTTTTGGTTTGGTTTCTAACAGTAAGACACAGAAATATTAGGGCTATTAGCTTCCTGGGACTACCACAATACCTTTTCTATAAACTCTTTAGCAAAAAACAATGGAAATGTATTCTCTACTCCTTCTGAAGATCAAAACTCCAAATCCATGGTACTAGAAGTTCTAAAATGTTAACATAGAGCACCAGGTAGAAATATGAACCTACTGTAGCTTCTACTCGGTCCTGGTCTCCTTTGCTTATGGTAGGGACCTCTGTCTCCATCTTTATGTGTCTGTCCTCCCTGTATGTTGTGCTTTCTCCGTTCTCCATTGTTCTGTTATAAGGAAGCTAGTTACTGAGTTTAGGACCTATCATGAAACAAAACCAAAAAAAAAAAAAAAAAAAAAAAAAAAAAACCAACAAGAACAACAACAAAATCAACAAAATTCAGTCTTTGAGAATTTTAATTACATCAGCAAGATACTTATTTCCACATAAGATCACAGAGAGTACAGAAGAAAAGAATAGCCAAAAGAAATTGATTGGGATTTGCATTTCCTTACCTTTTGTGGAGACACCTTTCAATCAACTGCAGGGAAGAACAAAACAAAACAAAACAAAACAAAACAAAACAAAAAACCCATTACTATGGTACCTAAAATCAAATTCTATTGCTTAGTGCACTTTCAAACACTGCTACTGCATTAACACGTTTAATCCCCAGACCAACCAAACAAATAGATAGGCTTGACATTGCTTTATGAAAGGCAACCAAAAGGAAGTAAAAGCAGAATCAAACCTACTTCAGTTCCAGAACTCATCTCTTAACTAATATTTTATGCTGACATTTGTCTTTGATTGTTTTGTTTTGCTTTATTTTATTTTATAGTATTATTCTTTGAGACAGGGAAATCAGGAAAACTCTGGGAAACTAGAATTAGTCTCAAGTTTGCTGTGTAGACAAGCCTGCCCTTGAAGTAATTTTTTTTTCTTTCCTCTGCTCCAAGTGTTTGGATTATATGTGTGATATACCATATCTGAAAAAATTCTGTGTTTTTAAATTATTGTCAGTAGCATACTAGCAATAACTTTTTATTCAGTTTATTGAGATGTGTGGACTAGGCACTGAGCTTAGTACTTCGCATCTATAACATGACTAAATCATTACAACAACCTTGTCAGTAATTGCTTTTATGTTTTATATCTTATACCAGAATACTGAGGTTTAGGGAGCTCAAGTAAAATAGCCAACATTATACAAACTCAAAGTCATAGTTTCTAAAATGACATGGTCTTAGAATTGATATCAACTGTTGGACACTGGATGACTGTGACTCATGCATCATTCATCTGTCTCTTTCATAGTATAGTGTGTGTGTTGTGTGCTCAATGCAATAGAGTCCATGAATAAACTAGTTTAATGACATTGCATCAGTCATATTTTGTTCAGAGTCTCAGCCTGTTTATTTATTTTTGTTCCGTTGCTGTGTTATTCTCTGTATGACATTATCTCCTTCTTTGTACCCACATGTCAGTCAGTACTGACATGTATATGTATGCCATTCTTCAAGGACTTTGGTAATACATCCAGATGGGCTGCGTGGGACAAAGGCTTTTAAAGAGACACATCTACAGGGAGATATGCTCCAAACAACTTTTAGCTTCAAACCAACCAGATTCAAATTGCAGATTTATCAAACAAACTGGAAGCTGCCCCAAATATGCTGGAAATAATCCATTAGGATTGTTCATGTGCTAAATCAAGTAAATGTCAACATCTTCCCAACTTAGACTTATATTTTAACTAAGGCAATTTTTTGTTTTAATCCTCCAAATCATACCCATGAAGAAAAAAATATTATGTTATTTACCAGCCTTACTCTTCAGTTATTTCTTGGCAAGTACTAATTATTATAACGTTTAAGTTCTAAATGGAGATATCATTTAGAATACATTTAAAACACTGAAAATTAGAGGTCAAGTGTAAAATTGTCTTGCATCTGTGATCGCAAATGTAGGCAGCACTTTATGTGTACTGGTGGGGTCAATACTCCTATCACAGACTGTGAATGGTCTCCCTTGGCGTGATAAAGTGCACAACCTGTAGAGCAGTATCTAGAGACTCTGGTCAGGAGAACTGATTTAGTGTAACAAAGAGCCAATTCAAAACCACAATTGATTACAAAGAGTACAGATCCACACCAGTGATATTTCAAGTTTTAGCAAAGTCAAAGAGACTGCTCCACTGGCAGCTTGTTAAACTTGATAGCAGTCTGACCTGGCTTTGATGAGCTGAGGGAATTTTAGTGAAGGGCAAAGCTCAGAAATTTGGAGTTTTATCTGAACCTTTTCTCAATTCTTCAAACCTCCAGGTGCTAGATACCTCATGGGAACTAGCTTTCTTTTGAGATTTTGTTGTAATTTCCATTAAAGGTTGTTAAGAAGGAGAAAATATCTTAAGAGACTAACTGAAGGCACTCCAGTACTTCTAGTAACAGCAGGAAACCTGGCCATGCATAAAGACTTGCTAGATCAAAGCCAGCCCCACAAACAAGGAAGTGACCATGCTGCTCATGGGCTTTTAGTGGTTGGGCACTTTATGCCTGCTTCTGATTCCATTTCAAGCCAACTGATGCATAATCTCATCCCATCTATTACCTGCTGTTATACCTATAAGTTTCTGTTCTGCCCCGTATGTTTTCCAATAGATAACATTTAATTCTTATTTCAGAAGAACTTTAGCTTGGCTTTTGGTTGAATATCTAATTTTCCGTATGTGGTAAATTTCAGAAGCAGACTATAAGACATGCTGCAATTTATTGAATGCTTAGTGTGTACCAGAAAGAGGGAGACTTCAAGTAACATTTTGTGTCAGTGCTGGAAACCAAACTCAGAACTCTAACTCCAGAGTCTATGTTGTAGAAGTAGATGGAAAATGTTATCAAAGTCATTAAATATTCATCTTTTTATTGAATGCAATAATATATAGAGTAAACATAAAAATCAAATGTCATAT
>NC_045030.1:125885052-125890751 GCF_008632895.1 Mastomys coucha
TGCTGCCCTCGAACTTGATACATACATAGACCAGGCTGGCCTTAAACTCACACAGACCCTTCTGCCTCTTGACTCCTGAGTCCTGGGATTACAGGTGTGCCCCCGACATACCTAGCAGCCTTGAACTTTTGATTCTCCTGCATCCTGCATCTGCCTTTCATGCGTGCACAGGATGACAGCTGTTCTCCCTTTTTATTATTTTAATTGATGCCTTAAGGAACTGAGGTGACCATATAGTTATCTCATCCTTGGACGAGTGAGCATTAACCAGCGAGGGAGCATTGACCTGATTCCTTTCATGGGTCGGAGTACCATTATGTACCACAATCATGGCTCTTGGGTATCTTTTGGGGAGAGGAGGAAGAACCTTAGAAATTCCTTAGATATTTTTCTTGATAACAGAAATTTTAAAAGATATTCAGGAGTGTTGTGTTTCATGCATGTATAAAATCAGAGATTCCAAACCAATTACTAGGCAAAAAGTATGTAAATATTTCATACACTGCAGAAACTAATAACAGACAGCATTTGACTTTTATGTTAACGCTATTAGTCATTTTACAATCATATATGGTGTTAATCGCAATTTAAAAAATAGGTAATATTACCCCCATTGAGCAGACAAGAAAAGTGAGTATTGTAAATATTGAACAGTTAAGCATTGAATTTCAGTCCCTTTGATCTGGGTTATAGTCCAAATTACATGAGCTTCAAAGGTCTAAATTAAATTTAATCTTCTACCTTTGAACCTATTTCTTTTTTTTCCTTAGAGGGCAAATGATGCCGGGTTTCTGACTCTTGTGTTCATTTTTTCTCTCTTAATCTATATTTTCTTTCTCAACATAAAATAATACCAACAAGAGCAAAATATAAAATGAACTTTCCTTCTCTGTACAAAATCTCCAGTGTAGATAGCTGGGTTAAATTCAATACCAGGGCAAAAGTTCAGGTGTGTTGATATTCTAGCCACTTTAAACTGATATTTCCTTCCTCCTGTATGCTTTTTCAATCTATCTTTTCAAGAGGAAATGTGAAAAGAGAAGGCTGATGTAATGTCAGAGAAATAGCAAACCACAGAAGTCCATTTTATTGTCTCTCCTAGGTTTTCTTGTAGCTAACAATCAAAGAAACAGGAGTTATGGGCATCTTGCTCTCACACTGTCTCCATATCAGGTGGAAACTCTCCTTATTACAATGGACTTGCTAGAATATCTTCAGCTGAAAGTATAATTAAATATGCCCAACTTGATGCAGGCAATTCTTTTCCTGACATATTGCTAGGTTGTTTTACTGTATAGATCATCTGTTAACATTGAATTTTCTGAGGACAGAGCCATATTTCTGTTTCTGTCTCTGTCTCTGGCTTTTTCTCTGTCTCTGTCTCTCTCTGTCTGTCTCTGTCTCTGCCTCTCTCTCTCTCTCCCTCTTTCTCAACATTTAAAAATGCCATTAAGTGTTCACATAAACAAGGAATATTTAGTCATTTGCAGCATCTAAACAGTAACTGAAATTCTTCTTGTTGACATTCACCCTGGCTTTGCTCCTAAGGATGCATGACAAACATTTATGAATTTTAAGGTTCATTCCTTCTCCTGATTCCTCAACAGGGAAAGCTTACCTTGAGAGAGCTATTATTTACTCTGTGCCATACATTGTACAAAATATTAGCATATGACAATATAATTATTTCTACAAAATGAATAATAAAACAAAAATGATTCCTAATATTAGCAATTATTTGAGAAAATGATTTTTTCCCAAGGACATTATTTATTCTCTTTCAAAACACAGTGAATTCAATGAATTCCTTTTCATTGATATTTTATTTTCTCAAATTTCCATATATGCATGTCAGCACAGGGAGTCAGAGCAGAAACTCGAGTGTTGAAGTGTTACGCAGCAGTCCCCTCCTTCAGGACTGCAACTGTACTTTCTCCACAAGTTGGCTTTCCTTCTCAACACAGTTTGGTTGCTTGGTAGCAAATACATTTCCTGACTCCCCAGAGACCTCCTTCCAATGATAGCCGAGAAGGCTTGACTTAACAAACACACAAGAATCTCCTGATATGCTCCTTATTTATTTATGTATTTATTTATTTATTTATTTATTTATTTATTTATTTATTTATTTATTTTAGAAACAGTGACAGCACAAATGTGTGGAAGTAAATTGCTGGCAAGAGAGGCATGTGGGAAAAATAATGATGGAAACTTAAGGATTTGGGGCAAGGTGAGTGATTTCTCTAAACACTTAAATCAGTCTTGGAGTGAGAACTAAGTGCTGCATATAGTATTCAAACAAGTTTTCACAAAATTATTTCTAAGCTTCCAGTCTACATTTTCTCACTGGATCAGAAATTTCTTCCTTTTGTCATTTCTGATTAAGCTGGCCACATGCCATTTCATGAAGTTGATTTAATAAAAAGAGAAAGTGTAAAGCTTTAGGAGTTTCTTACTGGGATACTCCAGAGACAATGTCTGAAGACAGGGCTATAGCTCTAATGGTATACTGCATGCCTCAGGTTTGCAGACTTTCAAAGTAGGAAACAAGCTGAAGCTGTGCTGTCGCCCCAACTCTAAATTGGACTGGTAACTCATTAACACCAAAAGATGACTGTAGTATGTGTAGCAGTATATGCAGCATCAGAGCATCGTGAGCATTAAAAGCATCAGCATGAGCATTACAAGAATCACAAACAGCAGCATCACAAGCAGCAGCAGTAGCAGCTCAAGCAGCTTCTATCCCTACCCCTTATCATATAATGCCAGACTGAACAGCCTTGTATCAATGCTGGAGAGTTTCTGTTTCAGTGATGTTGAATGAAGACAGGACCAGGTCAAGTGTGAGTTTTCTGTTCAGAAGGGAACCATAGAAAGAGAGTAAAGTAGGATTTTTATTTAAGCCTGCAAGATCTATTTATTTTAAAGAGAAACATTTATGAATTGGCTAAGCTAGGTAGAATACAAGTATTTAATCAGGAAAATACATGCCATAAAATGAAACAGAGTACAAAATGGAAGGATTTCAAAACTAAGCCCATTGGCTGCAAAATGTACAAGCTCTCACAACTTCACCTGGAATACAATTCTGTCATGTATCCAAGCATCAGTTATTCCTGGGAAGCACGTTTGGAAACTTTACAAAACTAAATGTGTTTTCTTCCTGTCTATATTTGTGATAACTAGACATTCAAATTCAGGTTCTATTACTAGACCTTCATGGGCTGTAGCAAATGCAAATTAATGGAGGTATAACAATCTATTAACTCATTTTAGTTAACAATCATAATATCAGATTTACATACAGAATCTTATTTGTGCATAAGAATAATCTTATGACAAGGACACTGTTACTCAAATATTAGCTACAACACAAAACAGCTACTATTCTAATTTTCTATAAGGTAATTAAAGGTCAAGGTTTAATCTGCTGTCTGAGCAGAGACTATACAGCCATGAGTGGTTGAGTAAATTAACTATTGGCATGCTTGGTTTTCAATTTACCCTGTGTGTGCTTTCTAATTTATTCTTAGAAATATGTCTCTGAAAAGGAAAGAATATCTGCAAAATAAAGAGGGATGTAGCAACTTGGTAAGGCCATCTGAGACTATAGAACACATATTTGAGTGTTGAGATCATAAAAAGGCATCAACTTACATTTCAAATGTAGGCAAATATAGAATACACGTTGTCATATACATTGTTCATGAATTTTAATAGTCAACCATCTATTGCTGAAGCAACCCAGAGACTTGGTTTACCTATGACAAATCTATCCAAATTTGCCACAGCTTTGTGTATTTCTAAAACTGAAAAACTAGATTTGCCATTTTGTACTTCATTTTTTGACCTATATCTACCCTTAACAAATGATATTCTGCTAAATCCTGTGATGCTTTAAGTAAGCATGGATATTGAGTTATGAAAGATTAGTAATATATTTATATCCTAGGCTTTTGTGTCCTATTCTTGAAGACAATAGCTATACTACTCATTAAACATGAAGAAGTTAAGCTTACCTAAAGCCTTACCCTTATAGGTTAGTGTACATGATACTGAGAAATACTCTTCATGCTACCAAAAACAAAGGTAAATACCAACACAGCTGCAAACTTATAATGGTGACTTGCATGCAAGCTATTTTAGTGAAATAGTGGTACAATGCTTGTGGATATAAGCAGCTGATATCTGATTGAACCTAAGTCCCAGTCCATGAGATGGTACCTATCAAAGGTAACTGCTCAGTTGGTCAAGAATCAGAGACTAAACAGGCTAGAGATCTAGGGGAAATTAAAATATAATTGTTCTGCTAAATGAACAGAGCAACAAAATGAGTAATTACCTTCTGATATACATATGGATCAGTTTTTCGGGCAGCCATCATCAGAGAAGGTTTTTCCTCCACTATATATGAGAATAGTAACAGAGACCAGTGAACAATATTCAGAGAATGACAGAACTTAGGTCATTTCTTCCTAAATAGAATGTCTCCATCAAATCACTCCCCTCATGGTTCAGGGAATCCTGGTGAAGAAGAGGCATAAAAATTATAAAATCTAGAGGGGAGAGAGAACACCAAGAAAACAAGGCCTTCTAGACACAGCAAGGCTAACATTTATATGAACTCACAGAGACTATGGCAGCATGCACAGATCCTGCACAAGTCTTAGCCTGATACCCACCCAGTGCTGAGAATAGAAGTGGATACAAGCATCCCCAACCCAGAAGCTCTCTCCAACTCTTAACCACTTATAAATAAGAATGTTGTTTTGTCCAGCTGTTTTGTTCAGCTTCTATCGCTATGATGAAAAACCAGGCTCAAAAAGGTATCTGAGTAGGAAAGGGTTTATTTGGCTTATGATTCTACATCATAGTTTTATATTCAAAGAAAGTCATAGCAGGAACTGGGAGGCAGAAACTGATACAGAGGCTACAGAAAAGTGCTGCTTAGTGGTTTGCTCCTAATAGCATGTTCAGTCTGCTTTCTTATACAACAGTTCCAACACCCCAGGGCTCTCACCATCCAAAATGGGCTCCCCATACCACAATCAATCACTAATTATGAAAATACCTTACAGCTGGGACTGTGTAGGCATTTTTCTCAATTGAGGTTCCTTCCTTTCCAGCTACTTGAGCTTGTGTCAAGTTAACATGAAACAAGCCAGTACACCAACAGAGTCTCCCTGGACACACAAACCTCTGTAGATGGCCAACACAAAATGGTTGTGTGGTCCTTTTGGAGGTTTGTTTTTTTTGTTTTGTTTTGTTTTGTTTTGTTTTGTTTTCACATAATTCTGTCTGGCCACTTCTCTCTGTTTCTATCTCGGTTTCTCCCTCCCCTCCCTCTCTGGATTCCTCCCCCCTCCCTCCCTCATTCCCTCCCTCCCTCCTTCCCTCCCTGTTACCATACAGTCCATTTATTCTAACATGGTTTCTAATTTTATTATTATGGGATTTCTATGGTTGACATTATTTGTGTCTCTGTGTGTATATGTGTTCTCTCTGATTTTCTGTTCATTTGTTGTTTTGTACTATCCCCCTTTGTGCATTTTTATTTTTATCTTACTTAACTACCTTTTTGTCTTTTTTAGATGCTTGTTTTCTTTTTCTTTTTGACACAACTCACAGCAGTCTTTATTCTTTTTTTATTTTTATTTTATTTTTTATCAGATATTTTCTTTATTTACATGTAAATTTCT